>NC_057725.1:21359138-21362199 GCF_004010195.1 Chiloscyllium plagiosum | reverse complement strand
CCCCCTCTCCAGCCTATCACCCTCACCTTAACCTCCTTCCACCTATCGCATTCCAAATGCCCCTCCCCAAGTCCCTCCTCCCTACCTTTTATCTTAGCCTGCTTGGCACACCCTCCTCATTCCTGAAGAAGGGCTTATGCCCGAAACATCCATTCTCCTTCTCCTTTGATGCTGCCTGACCTGCTGCGCTTTTCCAGCAACACATTTTTAAGCTCTGATCTCCAGCATCTGCAGTCCTCACTATCTCCTGCTTGGAACCAAGTTCAGTTGAGAGGATGATTGAGTGTCCCCATTCCCAGATATCCAAGATCCCAAAAGTGCAAAACTGACCACAAGTCTGGATATTGACCTGATCTGATTTGCACTCTCTCCCTGTGCGGAAGGAGGGAGTAGACGATGGGTTAACAGTGCCAACTCAGGTTGAATGTATTTCTGAAATTTCTTCAGATATCAGCCTGCTGCCTTAGTCAAGCAGCACCTCGCTCTCATCTCTGATATTTTCTGATATTTTCTGATAAAGTTGAAACTGCAAACACTGTGATGGAAAATGCACAATTTTTGGAAGCCTCTACGATTTGTTTTCTCCCAGATGTTGCTCACAGTAATGACATTTTGCCAGAGGCGCCAGGATAATTCTGTAGGGTTGGAAAGCCGAAGGTGTTGTGGAAGTAGGCAAACCTCTTTCGGCTAAAGTTGCTGAGTGCGAGTCTGAGGAACCCCATGGATGTGTTCTATGTGCTACCAGCTATGCACAGGATTATATCAGCATATGTGCTGAAACACATAGTAATTAATATTTTTACACTTTCAGGAGATATTTGTTAAAATGATCCTGTGAGCTGCTTGTGAAACAAGTCACAGCTTGCTGGAGTTAAATGAAAAAGAAAAACAGACGTGATAAGCTTTTACCATTAGAATAATATAGTACAGATGAAAGCCATTCAGCCCATTGGGTCACTTTGAGTTATCCAATTAGCCCCATTCCTGCTGTCTTTTACCTCTGGCACTGCAAACATTTCCCTTTCATGGGGTTTCTAATTATCTTTTGAAAACCACTGTTGAATCTGCTTCCAGCACGTTTTCAGACAGCACATTTCAGATCACAACTCACTGATGGGAAAGAATGTCTCCTCATTACACCCCTGTTCGTTCTGTCAGTTATCTTAAATCCGCCTTTGTTATTTTCTTATAAAATCCACCTTGTGAAATAAAGTAGGAGCCTGCTTGTAAACAAATATATTTCCCTGATTGATAACTGTGACTGATTCATCAGAGATTACTTGTTGTTCATTCCAATTTATATAATCTTCAATGACAATCTTTATGAATCTACAATCAGCAGGTACACTAATGATTCAAAAATGTCTGGAATATCTTTCTGCGTGGACAAGTTAGAGGGAATGAGTAAGATTTGCTGCTTGGAAAGTTGATGGCTAAATAGCACTTAATACAAATCCCCCAAAAATATAAAAGACAAGCATGAAGCAATCAAAACATGAAAACAGAAATTGAGGGCCTTTTTGTTAAAATCACTTGCATGATATAGCACAGCAATTAGCAAACAAACTCAAACACAAGCACTTAAAATGAAATACAGATGATAAAATTGCAGTGCTGGTACTCACTAACAGGCTGATTATCACAATACCCTACTTTGAAAGTTGTCCAATTCTAGTGACTGAATCTCCACAAAAGATATTGAGTCCTTTCAACAGATTACAGAGAAGGCTTGACTGCCTCTCTGTAATTAGGTTAGAATGAAAGGACTTAGAATCCTATCCTTTGGGAGAAAGATGATCGGAGAAATTTAATTCAAGTATTGAGGGAAGCTACATAGAATAGGAACTGTTTAGGTTTTCACATCATATCAATGTGAAATGTTAATTAGTGAGGGGGAGAAGTTTTAAAAATGAAAAATATAACTTTCTTCTCTTATTGGATTATTGATTTCTTGTGAAAAAAGGAATTGGAGTGAGGATTGATTGAGTTATTTAAAAACAGTCCAGGTGATAGCTGAAAATAGAGACTAAAGAAGCTAGACGCAGTGCTATGATAGATTGAAAGATGGTTAGTGCCTGAGAATACAATTTTGCAAATGCCAATGTACATAAAGCAACAAGTTAGAGAGAATAAGCTCACCTTTTATTATGTATTCTCAACATTTCACATTTCTCCCATTTTCTAAATGGAGGCTTCATCGCACCTTAGTAAATGATACGGGTAACCCAGATGCATGATATGTAACCTATTTTCTACCTGAGAGAATAGAACTAATGGGATTTGTTTTCAGATCGACAAGTTCAGGTTACCAGGTAAAAAAATGAAAGCACACATTATCTGATGGCTGAAACCTCCAAACTGATGACGCAGAGGAAGCCAAATTGAGCAATTCTGAATTTTGCTTTTGGAGAGTTTTATTTCATCTTCTGACAGAAACTCATTCATTTAGGGATTTTAAATATTGGTAGCATTTGCCCACCATTTATTAAAAAGTTCATTCATTGGATGTTGGCATTGCTGACTAGACCAGCATTTCTTGCCCATTCCTAATTGCCCAGAAACCAGTTAAAAGTCAACCACATTGCTGTGAGTCTGAAGTCACATGTAGGCCAGACCAGGTAAGGAATATGAGTGAACGAGATGGGTTTTCAGTGGAATCAACAGTGGTTACATTTCTCATAAGGTCAGCTGTCTATTCCAGATTTGATTGAATTCAAATTTCACCATCTGCCTTGATGGTATTTGAACTCAACTCCCCAGAACAATGGAGAAAGTGAGGACTGCAGATGTTGGAGATCAGGGTCAAAGAGTGTGGCGGTGGAAAAGCATAGCCAATCAGGCAGCTCCCGAGGAGCAGGAGAATCAACATTTCGGGAATAAGCCAAATGAGAATTGTGAGCCAGGGGGCTGAGAGATAAATGGGAGGGGGATGGAGCTGGGGGAAGGTAGCTGCTTCACGGCAGAGGAGACAACCTGGGGGTTGCAGTGAGAGAGACGCAGATCTTTGTAGAGAGAGGAGGAGAACTTCTTAGCACCACATTCTGGACCACATCCACACATG
>NC_057725.1:21344088-21356379 GCF_004010195.1 Chiloscyllium plagiosum | reverse complement strand
GACGCCTGGAGGAAGAATGCCTCATCTTCCGCCTCGGAACACTTCAACCCCAGGGCATCAATGTGGACTTCAACAGCTTCCTCACTTCCCCTTCCCCCACCTCATCCTAGTTTCAAGCTTCCAGCTCAGCACTGTCCCCATGACTTGTCCGGACTTGTCTGACCCGCCTAGCTCCTTTTCCACCTATCCACTCCACCCTCTCCTCCCTGACCTATCACCTTCATCTCCTCCCCCACTCACCCATTGTACTCTATGCTACTCTCTCCCCACCCCCCCCCTCCCCTAACTTATCTCTCCACGCTTCAGGCTCACTGCCTTTATTCTTGATGAAAGGCTTTTGCCTGAAACGTCGATTTCGCTGCTCGTTGGATGCTGCCTGAACTGCTGTGCTCTTCCAGCACCACTGATCCAGCAGCAAGAAATGAGCCAACTGATCTTGTGGCAGCTCACTGAAGGATCCATCAGCCTCATCCCTTTTTCAATTATTTTCACTGCATTTAGCTATTTTTGTTCCATTAGCTGGCATGGACTCTGCTTGCATTCCCCTTCTGGGTGACACATTTTATATCCTGTGTAAGATATAATTTACAAAATCCAGGTGGTGGCTTTAATCCTGGCAGAACGTGCTGCAGTGCAATATTTTGTGTGGTAACTGTTTGCACTGAATTGAGATCACCAGAAAATGAATAGTGTGTCATTAAAGCTAATGTAACATCTTTGCAGGTGCAAGGGCACACAAAACTGTTGGGCAGGAAGTAAAGCAACAGCATGTCCAACAGCATCATGACTAGTCATTTCCTACCATTATCAGCAACTAAATACCAAGGCCAAGTAACCTACTATGAGATTCAGTGTCGAGCCCTCAACGTCTAAATGCTGACATTTCCTCTCTAAACCTCTATGTTCTTATTAACCTCATGTCCCACCTTTAAGATATTTCTTAAAATCTACCATTTTGCCCAGGATTTTGGTTATCTGACCAAACATCTCCTTTTATGATTGCTGTCCCGTGTTGTTTTTTCATTTTCTTGAGAAGCAACTTATGTTAACAGCAGAGAAAGAAAAGCCTGGAGGAAAAATGTAGGGCCAAAGAGGGTCAGACATGTAACAAAAATTCCTCTCTGATCCACACAACTGATCAAAACTGCTCTTGAATGTCATACTGGTGTTTAGCACTATCTCCAAGTTATCAAGTTGAAATTTAAAAGGGAACAATATAACTAGGAAAATAAAGCAATGTTTCCAAGATTGCATTAAAGAATCAACAATTTGAAGGTTTTTGGGTATTGGGGTAATGTATATTGAAGGACCTCACCTGTAATTGAACCAGTAGGTGGAGTACAGGTCTTTCTGTATTTTGACTTCCAGCCTCCTGACTCCTGGACATTCAGAATCCCCACTGCTGCAAAGTCTAAAGAGCTAACCCAGCCAAGTTTCAGCACAGGGGATGATTAACAGGGAGCCTCACTCAGGCCGTCAAATATAGGAACTAGAAAGTTGTCATTGGTGCAGTTTGGAGTGCACCTCAGGGGATCCTGGATTCCAACATAGATGTGTGTTATATCCCTTTTAAAGCCCTGCTATAAAATGGTTCCTCCTACTCTTCATTTTCCAATGAACACTGTCCTTATTTTGTAGAAACTGTTTTGCATTATTGTGCAATGCTTGATCCAAATCACATATGTGCAAGAGATTCTAATTAATAAGCCTAATACAGGCATCATAGTGTTGTATTTAGAGATCAAAATAGCTAACCCTGAATTTGGAAGTGAAATCTTTCTCCACTTTCAAATTCAAGGTTAACTCTACTTTACCCTCAAATGCTGCAGCCCACAGGTAACTCCAATGACTCCATCAATATCAGCCTGAGACAGTAAGTATCTTTGAACTTTAGTGAGGATGATGCAGCCCAAAAGATACCCTTTCCTTTTCTACTGATGAGCCACGTAGGATCATAGAGATGTACAGCATGAAAACAGACCCTTAAGTCCAACTCATCCATGCTGATCAGATATCCTAAACTGATCCAGTCCCATTTGCCAACACCTGGCCCATATCCCTCTAAACCCCTATTCATATACCCATCCAGATGTTTTTTAAATGTTGCAATTGTACCAGCCTCTACCACGACTTCTGGCAGCTCATTCCATACACGTACCACTCTCTGCATGAAAAAGTTATATCTTTCCCCTCTCAACTTAAACCTATGTCCTCTAGTTCTGGACTCCCATCCAAAGAAAATACTTTGTCTATTTACTCTATCCCTGCCCCTCCTGATTTTATAAACTTCTATAAGGTCACCCCTCAGCCTCTGACATTCCAGGGAATAAATCCCCAGCATATTCAGCCTACCCTTATAACTCAAACCCTCCACTCCCAGCAACATCCTTGTAAATCTTTTTTGAACCCTTTCAAGTTTAACAACATCCTTCCTATAGAAGGGTGACCAGAATTGATCATAGTATTCTAGAAGTAGCCTCAATAGTGTCCTGTACAGCTGCAACATGCCATCCCAACTTCTATATTCAATGTTCTAGCCAATGAAGGGAAGCATGCCAAACACCTTCTTCACTACCTTGTCTACCTGTGACCCCATTTTCAAGGTATTATGCACCTGCACCCCAAGGTCTCTTTGTTCGGCAACACTTCCCAAGGCTTTACCATTAACTATTTAAGTCCTGCCCTAGTTTGCCTTACCAAAATGCAACCCCTCACATTTATTGAAAATAAACTCCATTTTGCCACTCCATGGCCCATTGGCCCATCTGATCAAATCTAGAATGAATGGAAGTATGGAGGTTTTGAAGAGCAAAGAGAACAATGGTGTGGGAGGACCTGAGCAACTACAATGTTGCCAGTGTAGTGTTCCAGATATCAAACTGACCCACATCCTTGTTTACTTACAAGTGCTAAAGAAACATGTCGACCCACATACTGTTACAGAATGAAAATGAATTGAAGGTACTTTGTTAGGTAGCCGTGAGATTCATAATAATCTATAAAGCTAACAATGTATTCATTATCAGAGATAAAAGAACAAAGATATGACTAATTTTCTTACAGCCTTGAGTTCTTTGTTGGTCAGGCATCACATTTTAAAGCATCCGAGATAATCTCAGAGTGTCCTTATTTACAGCAATGAGGTATTATAGGAACAAATGAACTTGACAGGCAGGAACAGAAATCAATCCACTAAACTTGCCCACGCTTCATGATTCTTGGAGCATCGTGACCAAACACTTCCTCCTCCCCTGCCTGCTATGCTTTCCTTCATACTATACCACACTCCAACTCCCCACGTAATCTCCATTACAGGCAAAATAAAACAGAGGAAAATTCGGGGAAAAGACATTGTGGAAATCTCATCTCCAACCTGTCTCGAGCAACCAAGACCAACCCAGGAGTTAAACAGACCATTTATTATCTATTATAGCTTTAAGGAACTAGCACGTCTCATACAGAAAATACATCAGTAGTAAAAATGCATATTTGTTCATGTCATTATAAAAATGCTTATACCACCAATTTGCTGTAAACAATGATGGGGTGGTGCAGGAAAGTTGAGGGGCTCTGCTGATTACTTACATGTATATGTTTTTTGAGAGACTTTAGGCTCAGAAGGATGATAGAGACAAAGGGAAGGTTTTAACTGGCAACCATTCATTTCTCATCTGAAAATTAGCAACCGAGGAAGATCAGGGAAGGTCGAAGGACCCCAAGGGTCAGGGGTGGATGGTAGGTGGTGGGCAGAGAATGGCACAAGTCTCCAGGCAGTGTAGATGGTGCTGATGGAGTGATCATTATCAGTAGTGTCTGGCAGGAGTATTATGGAAAATGCTACAGCTGCTTTTGGTTCCAAAAAAATCTGAAAAGGAAGATTGACAGTGGAATAGAATAGAATATCCTTTATTGTCACATACTTAATTATTAGGCCACACTCATGTCTTACAGTGCCTTGCTATAATTTTCCCAAGCCAATCCAGTTTACTTGAGGGATAGACAGACACTTGGCTCTGATTCGCATATTAACCTTAAGACTTACCAATTGCCTTTTACCAGTTCCCCCTGGATTACCTGAGATTGTCCAAAGTCAATTTGACATTGAACGTTTCTGAGTCTTCTTTGAATATGTAGCCCAGGAAAGTTAATCATTTGTGCTCACATTTCTGACAGAAAACAAACCCAACAAATTCCCCTCTGAAAGTCTTGAAGAGAAAATCTCCAACTGAATGAAACTCAGAAAGAAAGAACTTGATTTCATGCAAACTCTTTCCTGACCTCTGGGCATGTCAAAGTGTTTTACAGACCCAGCGAAATTATTAATTAATTCAACATAGCTGTACCTGAAGTCACAGCATTCATCAGTATATTTTTAGATGACGTGCTTTAGTGTACCAAGTGTTCATGGGTTCTGCAAAAGTCATCACTGACCTCTTATATGAATGATCGCACTTTTAGCTCTGGCAGTTCCTCCACAGATAATAAGGGAACTAATTAACAGCATAAAGGAAGCTCGAGAGTGGCTTAGTGAATTGCTGCATTTCTGATTGATTTATGAGTGAGAACCTAATCTGCATTTCAGATCCTCTCATATATCCTTTACCTGCAGGAGAAATGGTTGGGGGGTGGGGGGGGGGGGGCAACTAAGAACAAGAGTCAGAGGCTTACAAATGCTACTTTTCATTTCCAAGGACAACATTGCCTTGTTCATTACTGTTGTCATTCTTACCTGTTTGGCCCTCTGACACTGTGCCCAGCCAACTGAGTTAATTTTCTCTACTCACTATTGAAACATGTTATTGAGAACAGTCCTCGAAGCTGCTGCCAAGCCAACTTCTTATCTCAATGTTATGCCATAGGATACCTCTAAACACGCAGCTAACAATTTCAAGTTTTTTCTTTGACTCTGGCAATTTCTTTTAAAAGTTTGTTGCACTTGCAGAACTAAATGTGTTCATTATTTCTATTTTCAGTTCTATTTTACCAGTGCCAGTTCGTTCATGTATTTCCTATCGAGCAGCAACAATTGCATTCATATGGTGCCTTCAGTGTAATGAAATGACACAAGGCATTTCACAGACGTTGCATTAGATTACATTGGATATTGCAGCACACAGTTTAGGGACAGGTTGCTGAAAGCTTAGCCAAGCAAAGATTTCAAAGATTGTTTCAAAGCAACAGAAATCAGGGCTAGAGGTAATGAAAGGAAGTTGGTTTTCCGAAACCTTCCTAAGTCGCTGGTTGAGCTCCATCTGAAGTATCCAGAGCCCACACTTTAGGAAGGATTTTAAGGCCTACGAGAAGGTGCAGGGGAGATTTGCTAGAATAGCAGCAGGGGTTAAAGACGTGTCTAAAATTCTGGAAACTGGAGTTGATCTTCTTGGAGATGGGAGCTTCAAGAGGGCATTCAACAAAGGTTTTCAAAATCATGAAGAGTTACATTAAGAATATCTAATATGTAACTGTTTACATTGGCAGAAATGTTGGTTGCTAAAGAACCCAGATCTAATGTGATTGTCAATGGAGCCAGAGGCAGGATAAGGTACTTTGTTTTTAAAACCATCAGGTTGTTGAGATATAGGCTAAACTCCTTAAAAGGATAGCAGAAGCAGATTCAATTAATTTGTGAAAAGGAATTGGATAAATATTTAAAGGCAAGAAATAAATCACAGGAAATTGTGGAGAGAACAAAGCAGTGCAAATCATTAGATTGCTCTTTCAAACAGCTAGCACATTCACAATGGGCTGAAGGTCCTTCTTTGTTACCATGGTATCATTCTGTGATCATTTAATGCGAATGAAACAATTCTGAACCAAAACATTGTGGTCTTCTTCCATTCCCTTTCTCTTTAACTAGCTTTTTCAGATTTGTTCTGTGAAAGGCTTCTCACTCATATGTTTGGGAAATCAGTCTCAGCCTCTCTTAGTTTTCATAACCCGTCAAAAGCACACAGCAATAATAACAGATACTTACTGCAGTCATCTTAATCAAACAGTCCCTCCATTTCACATCTGCCTTCATTCTCGGCAAGTAACTTATGATTATCCAGATAATTTATTTGATAATTGGTGCTACTTTGAAATAAACCTGATTACAAAACAAGACAAGCAATCACATTGCAAGTGTGGAACACCCAAACATTTCACCAGTCCATTAGTGACACTGTCCTTTAATTCAATGTGCAGCAGATTAGTTAATCTAATAGGGAATTTACTTGGTCAGGTCTACAAATCAAATAAATCTGATCAGAGCAATCACTGACTATTTTACATACCTGCTCAGGGTCGGGTCTAGATTGTAAAGGAGGTGTGTTGTGGGGAGAGAGAGAGAGGGACAGATATGACAGTGGAATAAATCAAACCTTCAATTTAAATCTTTTTTGTGACTATCACTATCTGTCACCATCAGATTTATTTCTGAATAGGTTAAAAATGAGCTGAATGCAGAAATAATGTCTGAATGCTGGTCATCAGTAACATTAGAGCATCTTTACCAGTCAACAGAATAAACATGATGTAAAAAAATTGCAATTAAATTAAAGATATAGTCTGAGGAATCAACTGCAGCACTTCTATTTTTGTTAATTTATTGAGTGCAAATTAAATATTATTCTGACGTCAATCAATTATAAATGGCATATAAATAATGAGAAATAAATAAAACACATTAATTCAAGTATTTTCTTTCTTTTGTCCATCTTAGCTAGACACTGTCAGTGCAGTATTAACTGTCTTCCATTTGCTCATTCAGAAAGAATTGATTCCAGTTTTAAAATAGGAAACAGAATAAACCAGATGAAGGCACAAAGCAGCAAGACACATTAGCGACTGTTTTGACTGTGACTGGGTAGTAACACTCTTATCTTTAGATTAGAGGTTATAGGTTCAAGCCTTGCTTCAGGAGTGTTAAGCACAGGGTGACACTTCAGTACATTACCAACAGTCACCTTTTCCATTTTAGGATAAAACATTAAACTGAAATCCCAGTGTCTACTAATTGGATGCAAAAAACACCCTTGGCACTAATTTAAAAAGAGCTGGAGATTTCACCGGATATACTGACAGCATCTATCCTTGTTTCAAAACAAATCTGGCCATTTATCTGGTAAACTTGTGGGATTCTGCTGTGTGCTAAGTACCTGCAAAGTAGCTTTGACTGTGAACTATTTTGCCATTTGAAAAAAATTATTGATGGAGTTGGGCATTGCTGCGCATGTGATGTAGCAATGGGCATAAATGGCTGGCATTTATTACAAATAATTACTAATATAAACATATTTACCACAAACACATCTTGCCCAAGTCTCTGACCTCAAAATTGCAGGCAGTCTGGAAGTTTCACAATTTTTCCAAAACATGTTCTCTTTAGACTTCCAAGATTGGTATCCTTTGGGCTGAGGACTGTTGACCTTGTGTTGTCTGAATTCTGTCTCATCATTTGACGACATTTTATCTTTTGGATCTCTTCACAGAGGATGTTACTTTTACCACCCCAGCTGCTTAGTCCATTACCTTGTCTGGAGTATCCTTAACCTGTTGAATTTCATGTGCAGAGGAACACTTTCCTGTTATATCAGATAGTTGCCCTATAACAATAGTACATTAATTACAAGAATTTCATCATGGAAGACAGCTGCTTGGTGGAAATAAATAGTTTTTTTCTTGAAGTATCCTAGATTTCTGACCTAGGTAATTTCTTCCTTTTGACCATATCTTAAACCTGTTGAGTTTAGATTAGAGTGGTGCTGGAAAAGCACAGCAGGTCAGGAAGCATCCAAGGAGCAGGAAAATCGATGTTTTGCCCAAAATGTCGATTTTCCTGCTCCTCCAGCACCACTCTAATCTAAACTCTGGTTTCCAGCATCTGCAGACATCACTTTTGTGCAAGCAAATCTTTAATCTCAATCTGCTGACAGATCTGAATTGATGTATGTAAGCTGTATGACCCATGTGTAAGCTACTTAATTCAACTTAGGTTGGATGTTTTAACTCACCCTCTGTAATCATTGGACTGGTACACCAGATATTTTCTCATCCTCAGTCATCGTCCTGGAGGACTGCACCTTGTCATTAGTTAATCACTTTGTTTTGGAAAATTAAGAATTGAAATGCACTTCTTGAATTTGTGTCATCTCATTATCTGACGTCAAAGTCAAATCTGCTGATAATAATATCTTCTGCACCCAATTTTTCTGCTGGAATAGTTACAGTTAAACTTTCCTCAATGTGCTTAGGAAGGAGCTCATTTTTATGGTCAGCATTTTGTGCTGCTCACAAAGATTCTTCAGTGATGATAAGAATGGAAAACATTTCTATCAGATTAGATTAGATTACTTACAGTGTGGAAACAGGCCCTTCGGCCCAACAGGTCCACACCGCCCCGCCGAAGCGCAACCCACCTATACCCCTACCTTTACCCCTTACCTAACACTATGGGCAATTTAGCATGGCCAATTCACCTGGCCTGCACATCTTTGGACTGTGGGAGGAAACTGGAGCACCCAGAGGAAACCCACGCAGACACAGGGAGAATGTGCAAACTCCACACAGTCAGTCGCCTGAGGCGGGAATTGAACCCGGGTCTCTGGCGCTGTGAGGCAGCAGTGCTAACCACTGTGCCACTGTGCCGCCCACAATGCCACTGTGCCACCGTGCCACCCACAATGCCGCTCCTTCCTAAGCACATTGAGGAAAGTTTAACTGTAACTATTCCAGCAGAAAAATTGGGTGCAGAAGATATTATTATCAGCAGATTTGACTTTGATGTCAGATAATGAGATGACACAAATTCAACAAGTACACTTCAATTCTTAATTTTCCACTCTTATGTAATCTTTGATTACCTTCTTGGAGGCAGGACAAGACAGTTCTCTTATGCCAACATAACTAATAGCAATAGATCCTTTCTTCTTTTAGGGTTCTTTCATGAGTCGAAGAAGCCCAGTGTAATCATCTGGTTGCCCCTTGACTGGTTTGAAGATGACATTTTGTTTCTAGACCAGGAGCTCTCTGTCATAAGGTTTTCCTCCTCTCGGGATTGGTCTGCGATATTTCTTTGTTTCTTCTCCTAACATTACATGAGCAGTTTTCTCCAAAGTCAAATTTTCTTTGGATTGGAATAAATCTGACAACGACTCATCATAATTCCAAAGACAATTTTGTCTCTTATGATTTCTGTTCCATTGTTACAGTTTCTAATTACTGCTTTATTGAATGATAGTAATTAGGTATAAATACATTAGCTAACTAGACTTTATTATTAAAATTATTGGGATATATAGATGGCACATCTGCCTCCTTTGAGATCCACAGTTATTCTTCTGATTTAGCTACCCATGACTGTATGACAACATTTGATTGAGTGGAGCTTAATGTAGTTCTAAAATTAACCTTTTGAGAAGCATTGTTAGTACAACAGGAACCAAGTCAATCCAAATCAACTTGAGCTATGCTTTTGTTTTCAACTCCTTTATAAAGGCAAAGTTGCCATAATCCTATGGACCAGAGGCTGCTCTTTTATTTTAGAGAGAGAGAGAGAGACCTGGTGGTAATGGGGGAGATTGAGAAGGAGAGTCCTTCATGGCAACATTAGTTGGTGTGGAAATTGAACCCACACTATTGGCGTCATTCTGCATCACAAACCAGTCATCTGAGCTAACTAATCCCCTTCTCAGTTATATCCCATGAGTCAGTATGTTCAACAGCCACTAATCATATAATGGGTACAACACAATTGGTATGGAGAGCATTAGCTGAATACACAGTTTTTATACACTTGTCAGCCAGTTATTACAACGTATTTGTGAAGGCAAGGATAGATTAGGGTTAATTGAAATAGTTTTGTGTCTCATTAACTGGAGTGAGTTTTTTGCAGAAATAAAGAAGAGGATTGATGAGAGCAGAGCAGTGGAAATGGTTTATATGGACTTTGGTAAGGCATTCGACAAGGTTCCTCATAGTAGACTGGTTAACAAGGTTAGATCACATGGAATACAGAAAGAACTAGCTACTTGGATACAAAACTGGCTCAAAGGTAGAAGACAGACGGTTGCTTTTCAGACTGGAGGCCTATGACAGTGGTGTGCCGGAAGGATTGGTGTGGCTTTTTGTCATTTATATAAATGACTTGGATGTGAACATAGGAGGTATAGTTAGTAAGTTTGCAGGCGACACCAAAATTGGAGATGTAGTGGACAGCGAAGAGGGTTACCTCAGAATACAGTGGGATCTTGATCAGATGGGCCAATGGGCCAAAGAGTTACAGATGGATTTACTTTAGATAAATGTGAAATGCTGCATTTTGGAAAGGCAAATCAGGGTAAGATATATACATTAAATGGTAAGGCTCTGGAGACTGAACAAAGAGATCTTGGAGTGCAGGTTCATAGTTCCTTGAAAATGGAGTCTCAGGCAATGGGATAGTGCAGAAGACATCTGGATGCTTGCCTTCATTTGAGTACAGGAGTTGGGAGGTCATGCTGTGGCCGTACAGGACATTGGTTAAGCCACTTTTGGAATTCAGTATGCAGTTCTGGTCACCCTGCTCTGGCAATGATGTTGTGAAACTTGAAATGGTTTAGAAAAGATTTACAAGGGGATTGCTGAATATTTTCCATGGAGCTTTAGAGGCTGAGGGGTGACCTTAGAGTGATTTATAAAATTATGAAGGAATAGATAGGGTAAATAGACAAGGTCTTTTCCCAGGGAAGGGGGTGTCAAAAACTAGAGAGTGTAGGTTTAGGGTGAGAGCGGAGAGATTTAAATGGGATCTAAGGGGCATTTATTTCATGCTGAGGGTGGTGCATGAATTGGAATAAGCTGTCAGAGAAAATGGTGGAGGCTGGTACAATTACAACATTTAAAAGGCATCTGGATGAGTATATGAATAGGAAAGGTTTAGAGGGATATGGGCCAAGTGCTAGCAAATGGGACTAGATTAATTTAGGATATCAGGTCGGCATGGATGAGTTGGTCCGTTTCCATGCTGTATATTTCTATGACTCTATGACTGTGGGGGGATGCTGATTATGAATCATTACCAATGGTTTATTATGTGTCAAAACATGTAGCAGACTTAAAATACACTTTGCAATATGTCATCACATCACAGATGTAATAAATATCTAAGCTCCTGAATGCATATGCATTACCAAATATATTTGTAGGGTTTGGCAAAACCACAGAAGATCACAATCAAACTTTACACTCACCAATGGTGGCTCCTCATCGTAAAGGATTTGTCCTCAACAACAACAAGTGTCTTGTGAATGTAGCTCCAATCAACTTGTTTGGCTTAACCTATTAAAATCAAGGAACGCTTATTGATAATTCTGTCAAGCCATCACCTGCCCAAGGTCTTGAGACACAGGATAAAGCTCTCAAAAAACAAGGGAGAATGACATTGTTGAATGGCTGACATGTTGATGAAGAACTATCCGATCTACTAGGACAGAATATCAGGGTCATACATCCTATACAGGGAACATGGTCATCTGTAAAACAGTGCAGTGAAACAAATTCCTATGAAATCGCAACATTGATGAAAAATAAGAAGCCAACTCAGGAATTTCAACATTCCAATTGTACACTAAGCATGGACAAAAACGTATTGGATAAGGAAGTTGTGGAATACCATCAGGACAATTATCAACACACAACAACATACAAAGCTCTAACACATGATAGACTAATGGAGAAAGTGAAGTCTTGATTAAACTTAAAATATAAGCCATAACTATTAATTTAACCTGGGGCAGTGTTTTGTAAAGGAATAAGACAGTGTTATTTTCTGGGTCTGTAGATAGTGAAGGAGCAAAAATGGCCTTTGCAGTGAGATGTTCTTCTTGTCAGACGTGGGAGTTTAAAGAGAGTTTAAGGGTTACTGCAGATTATATCTGCCATAAATGCTGTTGCATGTGAATAGATCGGTTGGAGAGACAGTTAGAAGCGATGAGGAATTTGCAACAGCAACAGTATGTGATGGATGGCAGGTATAGGAAGGGGGGCAAGTCTCAGATACAATCACATCGATGGGTTAACTCCAGGAAGGGTAAGAGAGGTAGGCACCTACGGCAGGAGTCTTTTGTGGATATACCCATTTCAAACAGGTATGCTGTTTTGGAAAATGTAGGGGGTGATGGATTCTCAGAGGAATGTAGCACAACCAGCCAAGTTTCTGGTATTGAGACTGGCTCTAATGCAACGAGGGGTACATCGGTTTCCAAGAGATCAATTGTGTTAGGGGATTCTGTAGTCCGAGGTACAGACAGACGTTTCTGTGGCCAGCAGAGA
>NC_057725.1:21325136-21341359 GCF_004010195.1 Chiloscyllium plagiosum | reverse complement strand
AAGATTGGTGGAGTAGCAGAAAGCATAAGGGACTGTCAGAGAATACAGAAGGATACAGATAGACTGGTGAGTTGGGGGGAAAAGTGGCTGATGGATTTCAATCCAGACAAATGTGAGGTGATGCATTTAGGCAAGTCTAATTCTAGAGCAAATTATACAATGAATGGAAGAGCCTTGGCCAGAGAGATCTGGGAGTCTGAAGGTTGCTGCTCAGGTGGATAATAGAGTGGTCAAGAAGGCATATAGTATGCTTGCCTTAATTGGACGGGGTATTGAGTATAAGAGTTGGCAAGCCATGTTAACATTGGTTTGGCCGTATTTAGAATACTGTTTACAGTTCTGGTCGCCACATTACCAAAAGGATGTGAATGCTTTGGGGAGGGTGTGGAGAAGGTTTACGAGGATGTTGCCTGATATGGGAGGTGCTAGCTATGAAGAAAGGTTGAGTAGGTTAGGTTTATTTTCATTAGAGAAAAGGAGATTGAGGGAAGAACTGATTGAGGTTTACAAAATCATGAAGGGTATAGACAGGGTGGATAGAGACCAGCTTTTTCCCAGGGTGAAGGATTCAATAACGAGACGTTACGCTTTCAAGGTGAGAGGTGAAAAGTTTAAGGGGGATACACACGGCAAGTACTTCACACAGAGGGTGGTGGGCGTTTCGAACGCGTTGCCAGCAGAGGTTGTAGAGGCAGGCACGGTAGATTAATTTAAAATGAATCTGGATAAATGCATGAGTAGGTGGGGAGTAGAGGGATACAGATGCTTAGGAATTTACCAACAGGTTTACACAGTACATTTGGATCGGCTCAGGCTTGGAGGGGCGAAGGGCCTGTTCCTGGGCTGTAAATTTTGTTTGTTCTATCGACAAGTCATGAATACCAAAGTGTGAAGTCTCAATCTTTGGAAAGCTTCACTATCACAAGATCCAGAAGAAAAACACCTGCATGTGTTTTTCATTAAAAATGGAAATATTTCAAATCTTGCTTCTGCAAAAATAACTTTGCAACTACACTCAGGTTTACATATTTTCAGTCTGAGCATATGTAATTTTATCTCTCTGTGTTACTGCTTTGGAAGCTTGATGTGTTCATGAGTCAAGGGCTGAATGTAAATCACATGACCAATGTGTTGTCCAGCAAGAAGCATGTTCGTAGGAGATGGCATAGATAGTTGACTGTAACAGCAAGCTGAGGTCTGAGCTGTTAATACACTTATTTAAGCTTTTCAAATAACTGTATCCACACTTGCTTGTCACTTATAAATAAGAAACCATCACGGCTATGCTATATCCTATATTTCCATAAGACCATAAAACATAGGAGCAGAAATTAGGCCATTCAGCCCATCAAATCTGCTCCACCATTCAAACATTGCTGATAAGTTTCTCAACCCTATTCTCCTGCTGTCTCCCCGTAACCCTTAATACTCACGAACCTATCTCTCTCAGTCTTAAACATACTCAGTTACCTGGCCTCCACAGCCTTCTGTGGCAATGGATTCCATAGATTCACCACTCTCTGGCTGAAGAAGTTTCTCCTTATCTTTGTTCTAAAAGGTCTTTCCTTTATTCTAAGGTTATGCTCTTGGGTCCTAGTCTCTTCCACCAGTGGAAACATCTTCCCAACGTCTACTCTGTCTAGGCCATTCAATATTCTGTATGTTTCTGTTAGACACCCCCTCATCCTTCTAAACTCCACCGAATATAGATCCTCAAATGTTCCTCATATATTTAAAGATTTTCATTCCTGGTACCATTCTTGTGAACCTGCTCTGAACACACTCCAAGGCCAGTACATCCTTCCTGAGATATGGGGCATAAAACTGCATACAATCCTCCACATGTGGTCTGACCTGAGTGATATAGAGCCTCAGAAATACACCCCTGCTTTTATATTCTAGTTCTCTCAAAATAAATACCATCATTGCATTTGCCTTCTCAACTACTGACTCAACCTGTAAGTTTATCTTGAGAGAGTCCTGGACTGGAACTCTCAAGTCTCTTTGCAATTTAGACTTCTGAATTTTTTCCCCATTTAGATGATAGTCCATGCCTCAATTGGTCCGACTAAAGTGCATGACCTCTCACTTTCCCACATTCTACTCCATCTACCACTTCTTTGCCCACCTGTCCAAATCCTTCTACAGCCTCCTTGCCTCCTCAATGTTACCTCCTCCTTTACTATCTTTGTATCATCTGCAAATGTAACCAGAATGCCATCAGTTCCTTCATCTCGATTGTTAATATATAAAGTGAAAAATTGTGGTCCCAACACTGACCCTTGTGGAACACCACTTGTCATTGGATGCCATCCTGAGAAGGACCCTTTTATCCCCATGCTCTGTTTTCTGCCAGACAGCCAAGCTTCTATCCATCTAGCATATTGCCTCTGATATCATGGGCCCTTATCTTACTCAGTCGCCTCCTGTGCAGCACCTTGTCGAAGGCCTTCTTGAAGTCCAGTGGATAACATCCATTGGCCCTCCTTGGTCTAATCTGCTCATTACTTCCTCAAAGAATTCTAGCAGATTTGTCAGGCATGACCTCTCCTTGATGAAACTATGCTGACTGTGCCCTATTTTACCTCACACTTACAAGTATTCAGAAATCTCATCCTTCACAATGGATTCCAGGATCTTACCCACGACCGAGGTTAAGCTAATCGACCTGTAACTTTCTGTCTTCTGCCTTATTCTCTTTTTGAACAAGGGTGTCACATTAACAATTTTCCAGACCTCTGGGACCCTCCTGATTCTCGTGATTCCTGAAAGATCACCACGAATGCCCTTGCTATCTCTTCATCTATCTTCCTTAAAACTCTGGTCCAGGTGATTTATCCACTTTCAGGCCATTCAGTTTTTCTAGCACCTTCTCCTTGGTGATGGTCACCATATTCAGCTCTGTCCCGTCATTCTTCTGAATTTTTGAGATATTACTCATGTCTTCCACCATGGAGACTGATGTGAAGTGATTATTCAGTTCCTCAGCCATTTCCTTGTTCCCCACTACTGTGTTTTCTGCATCATTTTCCAAAGGCCCAATATCACTTTTGCCTCTCTTTTACCCTTTATATATGTAAAGAAACACTTACGGTCTTCCTTGATATTCCTGGTTAGCTTACTCTTATATTTAATTTTCTCCCTCCTTATTTCTTTTTTTATTGCCATCTATTGGTCCTTGTAAGCTTCCCAATCCTTTGGATTCCCACTGCCCTTGGCCACATTACAAGTTTTCTGTTTCACTTTTATGCTATCCCTGACTTCCCTCATCAGCCATGATTATATCTCCGGAATTGCTCCCAGAAACCCCTGCCATTGCTGTTCCACTGTCTTTCCTGCTAGGCTCCTCTCCCACTCAATCCTACCCAGCTCCTCTCTGATGCCTCTGTGGTTGTCTTTATTCAGCTGTAATTTCATATTCCTAGTTGTCTGCAGCACATATTGGCCTTCCCAGCTACCATGACCCCAGCTCCACCCCATCCCCATTTATCTCTCAGCCCCACCGCCCCCCTCTCCCCAATGTTCCTGATGAATGGTTAATGCCTGAAACACAATTCTCCTGCTCCTCAGATGCTGCCTGACCTGCTATGCTTTTCCAATGCCACACTTTTCGACAGTATGTTGGTGTGTTTAATTATTGAACAATTGGTGTCTATGTTATGATGAGACCGCCACGTTGCTCTCAGATAGGATTGTAGCTCAGTGACAATGAAGAAAAGGCAAAATATGTCTCAGTTAGCAATGGTGTAGAACTTGGAGGGGAACTTGGAGGGGGGGGGGCGTTCTCCATCAACCTTCTTCCTTTATTCTTCTTAATGAGGGAGGCTAAAACCAATATTAATGAAAAAAGTAGAATCCCTACAGTGTGGAAGCAGACCATTTGGCCCATTGAGTCCATACTGACCCTCAAAAGAGCATCCCACCTGGACTCACCTCATCCCTGTGACCTTGCATTTCCTGTGGCTAATCCACCTAGCCTGCACATTCCTGGACTCTATGGGCAATTTAGCATGGCCAATTGACCTAACCTGCACATCTTTGGACTGTGGGAGGAAATCAGAGCACCTAGTGGAAATCCACTCAAACACAGGGAGAATGTGCCCGAGGCTGGAATTGAACCCGAGTCCCAGATGCTGGGAGGCAGCAGTGCCAACCACTGAGCCCCCATGTCACTCCAAGGTTTCAGGAAAAGTCATTTCAGAAAAGTGGGTGATACATCCCAAAAAGGCTGGAGCAGAGGAAGAAAATAAGGAATATTGATAAATCAATAACTGAAGTAATGCTGCAAATCAGAGAGTGGGAGGATCAACAGCAGCAATGATTCTGATAGAGAAATGAAGTGAAGCAAAGTATTCTCAAAAGGTTTGGACAAGTTGGCTGCAACAAAATTTAAGCTCATGAGTATGATTAAATATACACTTCCAAAATCTCTTTGACTAACTTAAAAGCCTTTTGAGAAAAGGGTTTGAAATAAAAACAGATATAAATGAGCTAGGACATATAAAATTGCCAGCAAGGTCACCTGACTTAAAATAGCCACTCATAACAATATCCAAATGGATGTCCAATGGCTGGGACTGAGAACCATACTGGTAAAGATAGATACAAAATTCATCATTTAACTCACAATGATACATTTAAACATTGCTGCATGGGGATAAGACTCCTCAAATACAGCTATTGCTGAAACAAAGACATAAATGCGAAATTCATTATGAAAAGAAGAAGATTGAACACAATAAGTCTATCAATATCAAAGGATAACAGGGAACTCTAACACAAGGGAAGGTCTAAACTCTTTGTAAAAATGGATTTTCCCCATTGTGGGCCAATAGCCAGGTTTTCGCCCATTGAAACCTATCATGACCTTGAAAACCATTAACAAGTGCAAAATACTGGACATTGACACAAATGGCTGTCACGGACAGACCAACTCAAAGAATCTCTTGGAAATACACACTGGAGCTAATATTTCAAGGAATGTTGAAAGAGCATTTGGCAGATAATTGAAGGGAAACTATTATTTCCAGATCAGAGCAGGGAAGGAAAGGTAGGGAAATGTCTATGTAAAGTGATGATAATGAATTAAAACCTTTAAGGTAATAAAATAAAAGGACACAATAATGATGAAAAGCAGGTTGGAGAACAATATTGGTAAGCAACAATGTAGAATGATGTTGAGAAGCACTTAAAATTCCACAAAGTATCGGAAAAATATATTCTGGAAAAGTGAAAGAACAAACTAGACACCAAAGATTCTGAGGAAGGTAGAAAGCCACAAGGGATCAGTTCCATGTTTTACTTCTGCTTCAAGGCACATTGGGGACTCAAGGGTTAAATATTCCACTACCAAAGAGACTCACTGCAGTATCAATTGGAAGTCTGTCCTCTTACAATATAGACAGAACATCTCCGTAGTATCCCAGAAAAGGAACCTAGTGGAGTCACACATGAGGATTCCTCTGCAGCCTCAGACAGAGGTATTTGTCCTTCCCTGACAAGACTGATAGCCTTGGCCACAAACCTGCTAAACTGCCTCCTGCTCCCATTATCTTACTTCCCCTCCATATTAGCATAGGTATGTGAATCCCCCATTTAGAGCAGGCAAAACCCTTCTGTCTTAATCTCTTCCCATCAACATAAAATCTGTAATCCATTCACACGTTATCAAGGACATCGACATGCATCGAGTTTTGTAAATTCATAATTATCCATCTTAAACTATGTAATGACAGTCGACCATGTGACTGATAAACCTTTTGTTTAATCCCTATAGAAAATACTGCCTTCGTGTGTAGAGCAGAGATTCGTGGAGAAGTGTCACCACAAGTAGACACATGACTACTTTTGGAGACATTGAGAATCTCTCACCAGCTGTCCAATAATAAAGCATCTACCATTATACAGAAACTTGTGTCATCCGGATTTGTGGAACAAAATATACATCAACAATTCCTCAGAAAGAGAGAAGATGAAGACAGTAGGAGATAAGTCCAAAAAATTATGACAATAAAGGGGACCTATGAAAATACATTATCATGACGCAACATGATAAAAACTTTACAGACACATCACAGGCACATCATTCAAAATGGAAAGCCTGTGCTGTGAATTGGACTTTTAAGAGATAGAATAATTCCACATGTAATGATAGAGATGACAGAAATTTTAAATAATTTTCTCACAACAATATTTACTGGAAGAAGAGATAGACATGAGAGTGAATGATAAGATGAGTAATGTAATAAGTGGATTTAAAATAAAATAGGAGGCTGTGTTGAATAAACTAATCAAACTGAGAGATGATAAGGACCTAGTCTGAAAGGATTGTAGCCAAGTATTTTAAATGAATCCAGCAAAGTGATAGCATTGCCACGACTGGCCAAATTTAATGATTTATTTTTTTAAAATGTAAAGCTTCAGAAGACTAGTAGATAGTTAATGTAATTCCTATATTTAAGAAGGCGGACAGAACATACCCAGGGAATTATAGACCAGTCAGCTTAACGTCAGTAGAAGAAAAAAAATAGAAGAACATCCAGAAATAAAAATATCATAATTAAAAGTCAGGCTGGATTTCAAAAGGGAAAACCTTGATTCCATAACCTTTTACTGAATTATTTGAGTGGTAAACATAAAGAGTAGACATTGGTAATGCAGTGGAAAATGTGTATTTTGATTTTTAAAAGTGCTATAATAGGTTGTTACATAATAGACCAGTGAAAAAGGTCAGCGAATATGGAATCAAAGGACAAATGATGGAATGGATTGCTAGCTGGCTCCAAGGCAGAAGGCAGAGAGTGGGAGTATTCAGAGTGGCTGATGTAGGAAATGGTGTTCCACAAGGACCAATGCAGGGGTCACTGCTGTCCATAATTTAATCATTTGGTATTTGGAATGAAAATATCTGAATTTGCAAGGAACAACAAGTTGAGGGATGTACTGAGGAGAACTGCAGCAATATACAAGAAATAAATTATTGACAAATGAAATCAAACACAGTCAACTGTGAGATAGTCCAACTTGTTAGGAAGATTAGGGAGGTCATTTCCATTAAAGTCCTGATAAGTCAAATCTCCAAGAATTTACCCACAAGTTCATGTTATGTGGAGCTTTGTAAAAGCCAAAGAGGCCCAATTCCCACATGAATACATCCTTCTGAGATATGTCTGCAAACATATGTCAAAAATAACTGATTCATATGCCAGATTAAGCACAGTAAGACAGTCACAAAAAGCGAATTGCTGGAAAGTCTCTGAGACTCTGGCAGCATCTGTGGAGAGTAAATATTTTGGATCCAGTGACTCTTCCTGACAATAGTAAGACAGTTAATGTATTAGAAAAGGGCTGTATTCAAACTGTTTACAATGGCCTGACCTTGCAAAAGGCCAGGGATTTGCATTGAGGAATATTGGGCACTAGCTCTAGAATGATTTTCTGAAACAGTCCACCATGTTGTCAATGCAGTCAAACATGTTTTTGTGCTGCAGTGAAAATTACTGGAGTTCTACCACTGTCTTTGCAGCAAGGGCGAGGGAAACAGACAGGTGTATGGGCAAGCATTTGTCGGACTTTTCATGGTCATCAGCCTCCTCAGGCTTCTCAGGTGAAGATTTCACTGCGCCAACAATTGTCTCATCTGCCAATTCCGCTGTGCTGCACACAACATCATCCATCTCTGCATCTATTTGCAGGGTTTGGTCCCACAGGCGTCCTCAGAGTGAGTGAAGGGTTTTTTCCTGAATGCTTCTGGCACTGCAGATGGTGGTGCTAGGTAGCCTGTTCCATACAGCAAGCCTGCCGAGAAACCGTATCTGCTTCAAGATGTTTCTCTCGTGATGTTGACGCAAAACGGTTGCTCGCAGCTCAAAATGTAAAATGACTGCCATCCCAAACACTGTTGAATCATGCTTTCAAATTAGGAGAACAGATGCTGAATACCGCAAATGCTGGAGATCTAAAACTAAAACAATAAATGCTTCAGAAATTCAGCCTGTCTGACAGCACGTCTAGAGAGAGAAACATCACTCACATTTCCAGTCCAAAATGACACTTCTCTGGAACCCAAAGAAACAGCACATCATGTTCAATTTTTGATTAGCGTAGGTCTGGGACACAGCTGAAGGAATTATCTTTTCAACCATCTCAACTATTAGCTTGGATTGCTTTCATATGCAAGGTCTTTGGTGAGATTGGAAGAGCTGACCATACCTACAGGTGATACCAATGTTAAGGAGTTTCTATTTACCATTGCAAATGTTCATTGAATTTAACAAAGCTCATTTGAAATTTCTTTTCTGAAATAAGTGTAGCCTGTTCCCAATACCAACTGAATCCACCTGGATAGTCAATTTCTGGCAGCCATTTTGATTCCTTGAATCCATTTTATTTTCACCTTTTCCAGGATTTCCAACACCTCTTCTCTACATACCTCAAAGCCATCCATTCTACTTATTTGTGACTCAGATCAAATACACAAAATGTATTTATGACTGTCTCTGAGACATGTAATAGGGAATTCAGAAGAAACTTCACTATGGAAAGAATAATATGAATACAGAGACAGAGGGCGGTGGGTGGAGGGTAGTTTTTGGACTGGAGGCCTGTGACCTTTGGGGTGCTGGAAGGATCAGTGCTGGGTCCATTGCTTTTTGTCCTTTAAAGCAATGATTTGGATATGAATATAGGAGGTATGACTAGTACGTTTGCTGGTAGTGGTGCAGTGGACAGTGAAGAAGGTTACCTCAGAGTACAACGGGACCTCGGTCAGGTGGGAAGAGCAATGGCAGATGGAGTTTAATATAGATAAATGTGAAATGTTATATTTTGGAAAGGCAAATCAGTGCAGGACTTATACACTTAATGGTAAGGTCCTGGAGAGTGATGCCAAACAAAGAGACCTTGGAGTGCAGGTTCATAGTTCCTTGAAAGTGAAGTCACAAGTGGACAGAGTAGTGTAGAAGGTGTTTGATACTCTTGCCTTTATTAGTCAGTGCATGGAATATAGGAGGTCACGATGCAGCTGTACAGGCCACTCTTGTGATACTACATTTATTCTGATCTCCCCGCTATTGGAAAGATGTTGTGAAACTTGAAAAGGTTCAGAAAAGATTTACAAGAATGTTGCCAGGGTTGGAGAGTTTGAGCTATAGGGAGAGGCTGAATAGGCTTGGGCTATTTTCCTTGGAGCATCGGAGTCTGAGGGCTGACCTGAAAGAATTTTATAAAATCCTAAGGGGCATAGATAGGGTGAATAATCAAGTTCTTTTCCCCAGGATTGGGGGAGTCCAAAACTAGAGGGCATAGGTTTAAGATGAGAGGAGAAAGATTTGAAAGGGAGCTAAAGGGCAACTTTACCCATGCAGAGGGTGGCGCAGGTATAGAATGAGATCCAGAAGAAGTGGTGGAGGCTGGTACAGTTACAACATTTAAAAGGCATATGGATGATATCTGAATAGGAAGGGTTTAGAGGGATCTGGGCCAAATGCTGGCAAATGGGATGAGATTCATTTAGGATATCTGGTTGGCATGGTTTTTTTCCATGATGCACATCTCTATCATTCTATTAGACATAAATTATTACAAAAGGGAGTGTTTGAAGGAGTTGCATTTAAGGGGAAGCTAAACAAGCAAATGAAGGTCAAGGAAATATAACATTACAATAATAAATTTAAATGAGGAAAGATGGGATGAGATTTCAGTGGGGCAAAAATCCTGGCATGGACCTGAATTGACTATTTCTATTCAGTACATCTTAGCTAATCTAATGCAATATCAGCACCAGCTGCCTTTCCCTCAGCACCATGCAATTGCACAGGGAAGAGACAGAAATCCAGTTAGAAGGAGGTAAGATTTCAACACAAGATCTATAGTCAGAGGATCAAACTGTTATGGCAGGTCACTGTTGACATCCACAACTTCCTGAAACATGAACTCCTTCTTGATACAGCAATGAACATGCATCACAATTGGCCATCAAGGTTAAAAATCACCAACACCAGGTTATAGTCCAACAGGTTTAATTGGAAACACACTAGCTTTCGGAGCGCTACTCTTCCATCATGAAGGAGCGGCGCTCCAAAAGCTAGTGTGCTTCCAATTAAACCTGTTGGACTATAACCTGGTGTTGTGTGATTTTTAACTTTGTACACCCCAGTCCAACACTGGCATCTCCAAATCATGGCCATCAAGGTGGCTGTCAGCCCAACCGCTCTGCCTGGATTTCTGCCATTGTTTTCAGCTCCTTCTTCAAACTGCTTACTAATCATTAACTTCATTTCTCTTTTAGACTCTTTCTGGCTCAAAGATAAGGAGTCTAAAGGGTGGCGCTGTAAGTTACCTTACAACAGGTAAGGCAGCATCCGAGGATAAGGACAGATGATGTTTCGGGCATAGTAAGAACAGGAGTGTCAGACATCTTGTTCACTCTGAGAGCTGGCTCTGAGGGAGCTGGCTCATTGCCAAGAACTGTCCATGTGAGAATAAAGGGTGACTTGGTGACGGAATATTAGCCTCTGTGGAGTACGAGGCAAGAAAATTTCTTTGTTTAATATATACCTGGTAGTAAAGTCAGTGGTAGCAATGTTTCCTGATTGCAAAGGGTTGTGTGCCTAGTGGAACCAGGATTTTAGAAGTACAGCTGAGAGCTGGCCAGTCTCGTTGTTACAATCAATTAACAAAAAAGATGCATAAAATATCTGTGTTTATGCTAGTGGTCGGGACAGGTAGGAATTTAGATAATTGTAATTAATTTACCTGATTAAATACAGATCGAAACTGCATGTACTGTCTGAAAAACTTTTATTTGTTGTAAAAAGATCGACAGATTCACATTAAGGATTCCACACAGGTGCCTGGTGCTTGAATTCAAATGCTTGCAATATCCCAAAGGAAAAGATGGTGCAATCTTCGTACTTACTCTTTCATACTTCACAAGAACTTTGTTACCTTCACCAGAACTCTCTGGATTCAAAATGTATAAGGGCATCCTGAGAACATACTCTAGCAATTCTCCCAACATCCATTCTTCTGAATTCTGTTTCTCCTTTCTTGCCCTTTTTTAGATGAACAAATCATTTTCTCTCTCCAAATCAAAAAGTAAGATTTTGGAAGATGTTTGGTATCCAACGTCCTCCCATATATTTGAATGAACTGCGTGACCACAGTGACAAATATTTAAGTCTATTTCTTACAGTGCCTTCACTTCAAAAGTGCTTCACTGGTAGTTAAGTGCTTTAAGATGTGCAGTGTGGTGAAACAACACTACGTAAACGAATGTTTTCATCTGTAGGGTATAAACATTGCCGAGTTTTCCACATGGAGTGCAGAGATATGTGTGTGAGAGTTTGTGAGTGTAGGCATTTATGTATGAGGTGCTGGTGTATGTGTGTGAAAGTATCTGTGACTGTGAAGGTGATGTGGATGTGAGTGTTGGGGTGGGTGAGGGTGGTATATGGCTGTGTATATATATCTAGGTTTGTGCTGTCAGTATCAGTGGGAGCATGTTTATGTATGCCTTTGCGTGTGACACTATATGTATCACTCCATGTGTAATGTGTATGTCTATGCATCTGGGTGTCTGAGTGTGCATGTATGCATGTGAATATGTATCTTAACGTGTGAATATGTATCAATGTGTGAAATTGTAAGTGTGTATATTTTTATATGTGTGTCTCAGTGTGTCTATATTCATATCATTGTCTATCTTTGTTTCTGTATGCATCAATCCGTGTGTATGTTACTGTGAGTGTATTTGTAACTGCGTGTGAGTCTGTGGGAGGGGGTTTACTGAAGATGTCGACATTGTTAATGCCTGCACTCTCATACAGTCAGTAAGGCGCGGGCTCCAACACATCCCTCTCAGCATCACTGTCACATGGAATCTGTTTGCGTCTCCTATACTGGTCAGGTCACCCGGCACCGAGAGACGAACGGGCAGAGAGCTACCAACATTTACAACGAGAGGGATGCTCCAGGAGAAACACACTTGCTCGAAACGATGCTTTGTCTGTGCGAGCCCCGGGAAGGTGAGAAGGGGTCTGCCAATTGGCAAGTGTGAGTGAGAGCGGAGGACAGATCCTGTTGCTTAAACTAATAGGGATGAGGCACTGCTGAGTTATGGGGCTTGCTGTGGTTTGGGATGCGGGCGGAAGGTTGGGTTATGGGAGGGTGAGTTCGGGACTCGGGGGGGGGAGGTAAACTGTCCCAGAACCAGCACCCACACACATCGGGCTGGCGGCTGCAGTGAGAGCTCGAGGAGGAAGCTCGGGGGCTGGGAGGGGCGAGTCAGCCAGTCCCCGACCTATTAGTTCAGGTCCAAACGTAATTTACCCTCCCCAAGCCGGGACTTCAGATATCTTTAACATTAACCGGGACACGGACAGAGTTACATCTTGTTAACCAGGACACGGACTTGGTGCACCCGGTTAACAGGGACACGTACTTGGTGCGCCCGGTTAATCGGGTCATGGACGGGGTGCAGCCGGTTAACCGACTGAGTCTGCCTGGTTAACCAGAATCCGGGGTGAATGTCTTGAATTACCGGGATTCGGACTAACTGTTCCGGATTACCGCGATCTCGATTGTCTGCACTAGTTTATCCGGGATCACAAACTGAATGCTGTTTGATATGGAGTGAATGCACCGGATTACCGCGATCCGGATCAACTACACCGGATTATGGGAATCCCGAAGCGACTCCACGGGGATACGGAGTGAATTACCGACTGGCTGCACCCGGTCAACCGGCACACGGAGGAAGGAAGTGGAAAAGTTGGACTATCAGTGGCGGAATATCGATTCGCTGTGTGAGAGAGAGGGAGAGAAAGAGTGATAACAGAGAGATAGAGGAAGCTGGCCAAATCAGTGTCACAGAGGGAGGAGAAGCAGGAGATGAAGTATATCAGGACTTTGTGAAGGAAGAAAACTAACACTCCCGCTTCAACCCTCCATAAGCATCATTTTATTATGCCAGAGTTTCAAAGATCTATATAAACAATGTCTGCTTTCCATATCTGACCTCGCCCCCAGCATGTGTTGGACGAGACTCAGAATAGCTTTGCTCACTAGAGGGCGTTTTAAGCCCTTCTCTCACCATCTAAAACTTCAAATAGTGAGCGAAAATACAGCAGCAGCAAACAGACCGTGAAGCAGCTATAGTGGAGCAGCGCGGAGACCGTGGCAAAATCAATGCACCCCCATTAAAAGCCAGACAGTTTTAAATTGTTTCCATAACATACCGACATACACAGGAACTGGTGAGAAATCTGGGGAATATTTACACCAGAGTCTCGGTTAGCCAACGCTTTTTAAAAAAAATTCAGTTGAAATCATTTCTCACAAGACAATTGAGCTAGGAGCGAGTGTCATCAGACATCCCCGAAGCCCTGGTTAACCTGCATTTAAAACTGCTGTATGTACATTACAAATATAGGTCTGTTTTAATGGGCTTTCATTTTATTGGGAACATCCTTTGTATAGACGATTCAGCCAGAATTGCAAACGCAAAGAAAGCAATTATTTGCACACATTACCGCAAGACCAGCTTCAAAGTCCTCCAATCCCTCAGCCCCCACCGAATTTTCTAAACTCTTATACAATTCCGGAACAGGTAGGATTTGAACTGGGAGCTGCTTGGGTCAGAGGTAGATACACTGCCAGTGCGCCACAGGACCCCTCCTATTGGGTAGCCGCTGTCCCCTACTTCATGCGCAGGGTTAGCACTTGTCTCTGAGTCGTACCGCGTGTGTATTGGTCATCCAGCAATGTCTGGTAAAAAAAAATGTACTTTTATAATACTAAATTATTTTTAGTCCTGATTTGCAGAGTTGCAACGAATTGTTGAGTTGTTCTAATTTAATTTCACTTTAATATCCAGCAGTAAGTATTCTTTATAGCAAGGAGTCATAATATCATCTGTAGCTTGGACATCTACAGCTTCGAGACTGTGATCCACTGGGTTTTTCGAGTAATATGCAGTGACTGGGCTCTCAAACCCACATTGGAGACTCTTGCACTGCAACAGGAACAATTCATTCCTGACTGCTAAAGTCAATTGCATCTCGAAGATCCCATACGATTTCAACATGGTTTTGTAAATGGTCAGCTGTCTGGATTGAATTAAAATGATTGTTGAGTCAATTCCTAAATATAGATCAGTCACTTTCTTCTTGCTAACATTGGATAATTTTTGACTAAACCACATTATTCCATCACATTGCTAGCCGACTGTCTACATTCTAAGTTCATAAACCTCACATTATTGAAAGCTCTGCTGCCTTTCTGCTTACTGAGACCAAGTCCCAATAACCCACCACTGTGTGTGCTGGTCTGTATTTATTCCCAGTCAAGCAATGCCTTGATTTTAATTTTCTTCATTTTCAAATCCCTCCATAATTTCAGTGCATCCCATCTCTGTAATCTCTTCCAAGCCCATAATTCCTGCAAGATATCTGTTACCATTTAATACTGATATTTTCAGCATCCCAGATTGCAGTTGCTGTGTCATTAGTGCCTATGTCCTAAACTCTGGAATTCCCAGAGCTCCTTTGCTCCACTAAAATGTAACGTGAGAAGCTTTTGCCATCCACCCCATTATCAACTTACATGGCTCAAAGTTACATTTTGCTTTATAACATTCCTTGGATGTAATCATGTTACACAAGCTGTATAATACATGTTGTTATTATTACTTTATTTTTGCAAGACTTTGAGTTGAGATTATTGTCCCAGTCTATGATGTTATGTTTCAGTTACTGTCTCAGTGCTGTATGTGATCCCAGTTACTGATCCAATCTGTGACATTTTGTTGTCATTCTCAACCTTGTATGTGAGTACTTACCCAGGTACTTGAACAATCGCTGTAATTTCCATTCCCATTTCCATCCTGATTCATTATGAATAAGTACATTACTATCACTTTGAATGGTTATATGTCTGTTACTGACTAGGATTTATTAGAGACTGTCCATTGTTATGCTGCATAATGTGTAGTTTCTTTGCTGCTTGTGAGATCTACATTCTGATTTCTATCTTTGTGCACATATTGTCACATACAATGCCATTGTATTAAGAATAACCTTGGTTATACTGCAGGCTTATTACATACAGTCCCATTTACAGTTTATGTGTACTTTAAACATCCTGTTAGGGTGTTGATTAGTTCTCCCAAGTATGTGATGTGCAGTCCTCATCTTAATGATGCATGTTAACTAGACTGCAGTAGTGCAGGGTTTTAAAGATCAGATATTATTCTATTGAGTGAGATAGTGAGGCCAACAGTCTGTATGTACTATGTGTATCCCTGTATTATTCTATTAGTATTTGTGGTGAAACAGCTCAACTACTGTTTTATTCTATGCGAGTTCAGTCTAATTATTGCCTCAGTTTGATTTACATTAGTTACAGTCTGTGTGATATATGGCTCAGTCATTGTTGATGTGATGCATTGACCAGTTCTTGTCTCAGTGTGATATACAGTCCAGTTACTGTCTCAGTGTGCTATCCAGTCCAGTTACGGTCTCAATGTGATATACAGCCCAGTTACTGTCTCAGTGTGATATCCAGTCCTGTTACTGTCTCAGTGTGATATACAGCCCAGTTACTGTCTCAGTGTGATAACCAGTCCAGTTACGGTCTCAGTGTGATATCCAGTCCAGTTACAGTCTCAGTGTGATATATAGTCCATTTATGGTCTCAGTGTGATATACAGTCCAGTTACGGTCTCAGTATGATATACAGTCCAGTTACGGTCTCAGTGTGATATCCAGTCCAGTTACGGTCTCAGTATGATATCCAGTCCAGTTACGGTCTCAGTATGATATACATCCCAGTTACGGTCTCAGTGTGATATCCGGTCCAGTTACAGTCCCAATTACTTCGTCGCTCCCACCCTGCCCCCTGTAAAAATGCCATCCCATATTCCCAATTCCTTCGTCCCTCCCACCCTGCCCCCTGTAAAAACGTCATCCCATATTCCCAATTCCTTCGTCCCTCCCACCCTGCCCCCTGAAAAAACGCCATCCCATATTCCCAATTCCTTCGTCTCCGCCGCATCTACTCCCAAGAGGACCAGTTCCAAAACCGTACAACCCAGATGGCCTCCTTCTTCAAGGACCGCAATTTCCCGCCAGACGTAGTCGACGATGCCCTCCACCGCATCTCTTCCACTTCCCGCTCCTCTGCCCTTCAGCCCCGCCCCTCCAACCGCCACCAGGACAGAACCC
>NC_057725.1:21320392-21324794 GCF_004010195.1 Chiloscyllium plagiosum | reverse complement strand
TCTTCCTGACCTCTCCGCCCCCACCCCACTCCGGCCAATCACCCTCACCTTGACCTGCCTCCACCTATCGCATTTCCAAAGCCCCTCCCCAAGTCCCTCCTCCCTACCTTTTATCTTAGCCTGCTGGACACACTTTCATCATTCCTGAAGAAGGGCTTATGCCCGAAACGTCGATTCACCTGTTCCTTGGATGCTGCCTGACCTGCTGCGCTTTTCCAGCAACACATTTTCAGCAGTTACAGTCTCAGTGTGATATCCAGTCCAGTTACAGTCTCCGTGTGAAATACAGTCCAGTTACAGTCTCAGTGCGATAGACAGTCCAGTTACAGTCTCCGTGTTATAAACAGTCCAGTTACAGTCTCAGTATGATATATATTCCATTTATGGTCTCAGTGTGATATACAGTCCAGTTACAGTCTCAATGTGCTATCCAGTCCAGTTACAGTCTCAGTATGATGTCCAGTCCAGTTACGGTCTCGGTGTGATATACAGTCCAGTTACTTTCTCAGTGTGCTATCAAATCCAGTTACAGTCTCAGTGTAATATACAGTCCAGTTACAGTCTCAGTGTGATATCCAGTCCAGTTACAGTCTCCGTGTGAAATACAGTCCAGTTACAGTCTCAGTGTGATATCCAGTCCAGTTACGGTCTCAGTGTGCTATCCAGCCCAGTTACTTTCTCAGTGTGCTATCAAATCCAGTTACTGTCTCAGTGTAATATCCAGTCCAGTTACTGTCTCAGTATGATATCCAGTCCAGTTACAGTCTCCGTGTGAAATACAGTCCAGTTACAGTCTCAGTGTGATATCCAGTCCAGTTATGGTCTCAGTGTGATATCCAGTCCAGTTACTTTCTCTGTATGGTATACAGTGCAGTTACTGTCTCAGTGTGATATACAGTCCAGTTACAGTCTCAGTATGATATCCAGTACAGTTACGGTCTCAGTGTGATATCCAGTCCAGTTACGGTCTCAGTATGATATACAATCCAGTTACAGTCTCAGTGTGATATCCAGGCCAGTTACTGTCTCAGTGTGATATATAGTCCAGTTACTTTCTCAGTGTGACATACAGTCCAGTTACAGTCTCAGTTTGGTATACAGTCCAGTTACAGTCTCAGTATGATATCCAGTCCAGTTACGGTCTCAGTGTGATATCCAGTACAGTTACAGTCTCAGTATGATATCCAGTCCCCAAGGCCCCAAGGGACACTTCCATATCCGCCACAAATTCACCTGCACCTCCACACACATCATGATATACAGTCTAGTTACGGTCTCTGTGTGATATACAGTCCAGTTACTGTCTCAGTGTGCTATCCAGTCCAGTTCCTGTCTCAGTATGATATCCAGTCCAGTTATGGTCTCAGTGTAATATACAGTCTAGTTACTGTCTCAGTATGATATCCAGTCCAGTTACAGTCTCCATGTGAAATACAGGAGAAAGTGAGGTCTGCAGATGCTGGAGATCAGAGCTGAAAATGTGTTGCTGGAAAAGCGCAGCAGGTCAGGCAGCATCCAGGGAACAGGAGAATCGACGTTTCGTGCATAAGCCCTTCTTCAGGATTCCTGAAGAAGGGCTTATGCCCGAAACGTCGATTCTCCTGTTCCCTGGATGCTGCCTGACCTGCTGCGCTTTTCCAGCAACACATTTTCAGCCATGTGAAATACAGTCCAGTTACATACTCAGCGTGATGTACAGCCCAGTTACTGTCTCAATGTGATATACAGTCCAGTTACAGTCTCAGCGTGATGTACAATCCAGTTACTTTCTCAGTGTGATATACAATTCAGTTACAGTCTCAGTGTGATATCCAGTCCAGTTACGGTCACAGTGTGCTATCCAGTCCAGTTACAGTCTCAGTGTGATATCCAGTTCTGTTACTGTCTCAGTGTGATATACAGCCCAGTTACTGTCTCAGTGTGATATCCAGTCCAGTTACGGCCTCAGTGTGATATCCAGTCCAGTTACAGTCACAGTGTGATATGCAGTCCAGTTAAGGTCTCAGTATGATATCCAGTCTAGTTTCAGTCACAGTGTGATATACAGCCCAGTTACTGTCTCAGTGTGATATCCAGTCCAGTTACGGTCTCAGTGTGATATACAGTCCAGTTACAGTCTAAATATGATATCCAGCCCAGTTATGGTCTCAGTATGATATAAAGTCCAGTTACTGTCTCAGTGTGATATCCAGTCCAGTTACGGTCTCAGTGTGATATGCAGTCCAGTTACAGTTTCAGTGTGATATACAGTCCAGATACTGTCTCAGTGTGATATATAGTCCATTTATGGTCTCAGTGTGATATACATCCAGTTACGGCCTCAGTGTGATATCCAGTCCAGTTACAGTCACAGTGTGATATGCAGCCCAGTTACTGTCTCAGTGTGATATCCAGTCCAGTTACGGTCTCAGTGTGATATACAGTCCAATTACAGTCTAAATATGATATCCAGCCCAGTTATGGTCTCAGTATGATATAAAGTCCAGTTACTGTCTCAGTGTGATATCCAGTCCAGTTACGGTCTCAGTGTGATATCCAGTCCAGTTACAGTCACAGTGTGATATCCAGTCCAGTTAAGGTCTCAGTATGATATACAGTCCAGTTACGGTCTCAGTGTGATATACAGTCCAGTTACTGTTTCAGTGTGCTATCCAGTCCAGTTACGGTCTCAGTGTGATATCAAGTCCAGTTATAGTCACAGTGTGATATCCAGTCCAGTTACAGTCTCAGTGTGATATCCAGTCCTGTTACTGTCTCAGTGTGATATACAGCCCAGTTACTGTCTCAGTGTGATATCCAGTCCAGTTACCGTCTCAGTGTGATATCCAGTCCAGTTACAGTCACAGTGTGATATGCAGTCCAGTTATGGTCTCAGTATGAGATACAGTCCAGTTACGGTCTCAGTGTGATATCCAGTCCAATTACAGTCACAGTGTGATATGCAGTCCAGTTACAGTCTCAGTGTGATATACAGTCCAGATACTGTCTCAGTGTGATATACAGTCCAGTTGCGGTCTCAGTATGATATACAGTCCAGTTACAGTCTCAGTGTGCTCTCAAATCCAGTTACGGTCTCAGTGTGACGTCCAGTCTAGTTACGGTCTCAGTATGATGTACAGTCCAGTTATGGTCTCAGTGTGATGTCCAGTCCAGTTAGGGTCTCAGTGTGATATCCAGTCTAGTTACGGTCTCAGTATGATATACGGTCCAGTTACGGTCTCAGTGTGATATCCAGTCCAGTTACAGTCTCAGTGTGATATCCAGTCCAGTTACTGTCTCAGTGTGATATCCAGTCCAGTTACAGTCTCCGTGTGAAATACAGTCCAGTAACAGCCTCAGTGTGATATCCAGTCCAGTTACAGTCTCCGTGTGATATAAGTCCAGTTTCAGTCTCAGTAAGTTACAGTCTCAATGTGCTATCCAGTCCAGTTACAGTCTCAATGTGCTATCCAGTCCAGTTATGGTCTCAGTGTGATATACAGTCCAGTTACTGTCTCAGTGTGCTATCCAGTCCAGTTACGGTCTCAGTGTAATATACAGTCTAGTTACTGTCTCAGTATGATATCCAGTCCAGTTACAGTCTCCGTGTGAAATACAGTCCAGTTACAGTCTGAGTGTGATATCCAGTCCAGTTACTTTCTCTGTATGGTGTACAGTGCAGTTACAGTCTCAGTGTGACATACAGTCCAGTTACTGTCTCAGTGTGATATCCAATCCAGTTATGGTCTCAGTGTAATATACAGTCCAGTTACTGTCTCAGTATGATATCCAGTCCAGTTACAATCTCCGTGTGAAATACAGTCCAGTTACAGTCTCAGTGTGATATCCAGTCCAGGTATGGTCTCAGTTTGATATCCAGTCCAGTTACGGTCTCTGTATGGTATACAGTGCAGTTACTGTCTCAGTGTGATATACAGTCCAGTTACAGTCTCAGTGTAATGTACAGTCCAGTTATTTTCTCAGTATGATATTCAGACCATTTACAGTCTCTGTGTGATATCCAGGCCAGTTACTGTCTCAGTGTGATATATAGTCCAGTTACGGTCTCAGTGTGATATCCAGTCCAGTTACAGTCTCAGTGTGATATACAGTCTAGTTACGGTCTCAATGTGACATACAGTCCAGTTACTGTCTCAGTGTGCTATCCAGTCCAGTTATGGCCTCAGTGTAATATACAGTCTAGTTACTGTCTCAGTATGATATCCAGTCCAGTTACAGTCTCCATGTAATATACAGTCCAGTTACACTCTCAGCGTGATGTACAGTCCAGTTACTGTCTCAATGTGATAACCAGTCCAGTTACAGTCACAGCGTGATATACAGCCCAGATACTGTCTCAGTGTGATATCCAGTCCAGTTACGGTCTCAATGTGATATCCAGTTCTGTTACTGTCTCAGTGTG
>NC_057725.1:21306776-21319892 GCF_004010195.1 Chiloscyllium plagiosum | reverse complement strand
TCCAGTTATTTTCTCAGTATGATATACAGTCCATTTACAGTCTCTGTGTGATATCCAGGCCAGTTACTGTCTAAGTGTGATATATAGTCCAGTTACTTTCTCAGTGTGACATACAGTCCAGTTACAGTCTCAGTGTGATATATAGTCCAGTTACTTTCTCAGTGTGACATACAGTCCAGTTACAGTCTCAGTGTGATATACAGTCCAGTTACGGTTTCAGTGTAATATACAGTCTAGTTACTATCTCAGTATGATATCCAGTCCAGTTATGGTCTCAGTGTGATATCCAGTCCAGTTACGGTCTCTGTATGTCCAGTTACAGTCTCAGTATGATATCCAGTCCAGTTACGGTCTCAGTGTGCTATCCAGTCCAGTTCCTGTCTCAGTATGATATCCAGTGCAGTTACAGTCTCCATGTGAAATACAGTCCAGTTACAGTCTCAGTGTGATGTACAGTCCAGTTACTTTCTCAGTGTGATTTACAGTCCAGTTCCTGTCTCAGTATGGTATCCAGTCCAGTTATGGTCTCAGTGTAATATACAGTCCAGTTACTGTCTCAGTATGATATCCAGTCCACTTACAGTCTCCATGTGAAATACAGTCCAGTTACGGTCTCAGTGTGATATACAGTCTAGTTACGAACTCTGTGTGATATCCAGTCCAGTGACGGTCTCAGTGTGATATACAGTTCAGTTACTTTCTCAGTGTGATATTTTGTCCAGTTATGGTCTCAGTGTGATATACAGTCTGTTGAGAGTCATAGTGTGATTTGTAACCTGTCAGTGGCTGATATGTCAGTGTGTTATATAGTCTGGTAATTATCTGAGGAAGAAGGATATGGTAGCTGGAGAACTTGCGGAAATTACTAGTGATATCTTGCAAAGTGTCCATGTTATAGGAGGAGATGCTGGACATCTTAAAATGCATAAAGGAGGATAAAGTCCCAGACACTGATCAGATGTATCCCAGACCTTTATGGGAAGCTAGGGAAGTGATTGCTAGATCCATTGCTGAGTTATTTGTATCATTGATGGCTATGGGTGAGGTGCTGGATGACTGGAGGTTGGCTCATGTGGTGCCATTATTTAAGAAAGGTGGCACGGAAAAGCCAGTGAACTATAGAGGGGTGAGCCTGATGTCAGTGGTGGTTAAGTCGTTAGAGGGGATTGTGAGGGACACAATTTGCATGTATTTGGAAAGGCAAGGACTGATTAGGTACAGTCAACAGTGTGCCACAAGGATCAGTGCTGGGTCCACTACTTTTTGTCTTCCAGCACCTCACCCATAGCTATCAATGATACAAACACCTCAGCAATGGATCTAGCAATCACTTCTCTAGCTTCCCACAAAGGTCTGGGAAACACCTGATCTGCTCCTGAGGATTTATCCTCCTTTATACGTTTTTAAGATGTCTAGCATCTCCTCCTCTAACATGGACACTTTGCAAGATATCACTTTTTATTTTCCCAAGTTCTCTAGCTTCCATATCCGTCTTCCTCAGTGAATTTGCATGAACCCTCAGCTATACTTTGATTGCCTCTTGACTACTCTAAACACACCTGACCAGCCTCCCATCTTTCACCCTATATCAATCAGCAATCATCCACACTGTGCTGCCTATGTAAATGCCATTCATCCATAACCATTGTGCTTGCTGCCCTTGATTGTCTCCAGGAACGATAAAATCTTAATGTTATAATTGTCATTTTTGTTCTAAATTGCCTCCATTTCTTCAACTCCCCAAATCTCCTGTAGCTCCATGAATCTTCAAATTCTGTGATTCCTTTCCTGATCCTCTCCATTTCCTCAACTTTCTTTATTTTCTTTAAGTTGATCCTGAAATCCTATCCTTTTTTCTGATGATTTGGAATGCTTATGTTAATATATATTTCAGTTACTCGGTGTCTGCATTGTTTTACTGATAATGTTCCTGAAAACTGCTTTGGGATATTTTCCCACTTCAAAGCTTTAGGTGAATGCCAGTTGGGTATCATTTGATAAGCAGATAATCTGTTTCTGTGGCATTGCACTAACTAAATATTGACCAGGACACCAGGAAAACCCCCTCATTATTTCTGAAACAGTACCATAAGATATTTTATGCCAATCCGAGTTACTGTCCCAGTGTGCCATGTACAATCCCAGTTACTGTCTCAGTGTGCCATGGACAATCCTACTTACTGTCCCAATGTCATTTACAATTTTTGTTATTGTCCCATTGTGTGAAGCATTATTCTCATTAATATTGATGTAGAATTCCAGTTACCGTCCAAAAAGTCTGTGATTTTGGCCAATTTTTGCCTGGAGAATGTAGTCTCCTCACCTCGTTCTGTTCTTATATTGGTCAAACAATATGTTGGTCAAATACTACTAAGAGAGAACATACTGTTCTTATGAATTCCTCCAAGGTAATCAAATGAACTGCATTCTGATTTTTATTTCTGTAATTGATGATAAATCCTTTTGAATTATAATTTGATATTATTGCTTACATTGTTCTGCCAATATTCATATATTATTGCAATCGCACTTTATACCCCCTCAAAGTGTCCAACTCTTCACCACATCTTTTCTCCTCAGTATCTGATATGGTCTGTCCTCCATTCTCTCTGTATAGTCAGTAGCAAGCATTGAGTTTCCTTGCTAGCTGCATCTTAAGTTCCATTCTGAACAGACTGCCCACCAAAATAAATCACAACATCTCTTACCATTTCTATCAGGATTAATCTCAGACAACAGCAATTCCTTTTATAAGGAATTATTATGGAAATAAATGGATTAAGTCCAATCACCATTATAGAGACTGGGTTACAAGGTGACCACGGTTAGGAAACAATCATTCCAGAACACACAATATTTTGCAAAGAAAAACAACAGCAAGAGAGGAGGGGCAACACTAATAATAAATAATTATGGGCATTCATGAGGAAGGATCTTGGCTCAGGAAATAATTAAGTAGCATCAGTATGGCTGCAGTTTAGGAATTGCAAGAATCAGAAAATATTTATGGGAGTAGTTGGACAGATCATTAAATAATAAATTATTGGAGTGTGTAATAACTGTAGTGGACTTTAAACAGACTAGACCAATCAAATTGACGAGTGTTATATATTTAGATTTAGATTACTTACAGTGTGGAAACAGGCCCTTCGGCCCAACAAGTCCACACAGACCCGCCGAAGCACAACCCACCCAGACCCATTCCCCTGCATTTACCCCTTCACCTAACACTACAGGCAATTTAGCATGGCCAATTCACCTAACCTGCACATTTTTGGAGTGTGGGAGGAAACCGGAGCACCCGGAGGAAACCCACGCAGACACGGGGAGAATGTGCAAACTCCACACAGTCAGTCGCCTGAGGCAGGAATTGAACCCAGGTCTCTGGCGCTGTGAGGCAGCAGTGCTAACCGCTGTGCCACTGTGCCGACCATATAGAAAGTTGAATTTTTATGACAGTTTCCTGGAGCAATACACTGTGGAGCTGACTATGGATAAAGTTATTTCAGACAAAATCTTGTGTAATAACACTGGGGTCAATTAGTAATATCATAGTAAAAAAATCCTCCAGGAACTAGTGATCATAATGAAATTGAATTCCATGTTACATTTTAAAGCAATGTACTGCAATAACAAACAAGAATCTTAAACTTAAAACTAGTCTCATAGATATGAGAAAAGAACTGGCCTATGTTGATGGGATAAATAAACTCAAAGATACAATAACCATTGTAACCATTTAAAGAAGCAATTCAAAATATACAACAAAAGCACTGAAAAGCAAAATCTCAACAGGATGACCTATCCCTAGCTTGGTCTGGAATGTTTGAGGATAGTATAAGATTAAGAGAAGAGGCTTACCATGTTGTAAAGAATAGCAAGACGTCTGAGGTTTAAGAGTATTTTGTTTTAATGCAAAGCATCAGCATAAAAAATGATGTAAAGGTGAAAAAAGTACAAAAGGAAATTAGTCAGGAATATATAAACATATTGAAAGAGTTTTTACAATTCTTTAAAAAGTGTAGTGAAAGTAAACATTAGTCCCTAAGAAGCAGGAACTAATATTTTATCTGTTTTCACAGTAGAAGATACAAGTCTCGTGCAAGAATAAAGTTTAGCCCGGGTGCAAAAAAGAATAAAAAAATGAAGAAAATTAATATCAGCAGAGACAAAACAAAAGTACTAGAAAAACTTGGAGGACTTACAACCCATGGTTCCAAAAGAGATAGCTGCAGAAATAATGGATGTTCTGGCTATAATTTTCCAAAGTTCTTAAATTCACAAGAAATAGGAGCAGAATTAGGCCATTTGATCATGGCTGATATGCTCCTCACCTGTATTCAACTGCCTTCTCATCATAACCCTTCAACCCATTACCAATTAAAAATCGGTCTAACTCTTTCTTAAATTTACTCACTGTTCCAGCATCCACGGCACTTTAGGGTAGTGAATTACACAGATTCACCATCCTTTGGGAGAAATGGTTTCTCCTCAACTCTTTTAACTTTGCTACCCCTTATCCTAAGACTATGACCTCTCAACCTAGAATGTGCCACATGAGGGAGCATCCGTTCCACATATATTTTATCCATACCTATTATTATCTTGAATACCTCAATTTGATCTTCCTTCATTCTTCTAAATTCCAGAGTATAGGCCTAAACTATTCAATCTCTCATTATATGATAAACTCCTCACCTCTGGGATCAATTAGTGAACTTCCTCTGAACTGCCTCCATCTTTCCTAAAATAAGGGGACCAATACTCCAGGTGTGGTCTCACCAATGCCTTGTACTATACTGTAGCACCCCGATATCTCTCCCCATTTAGATAATGCCTTGTATTGTTGCAACAATAGTTCCGTACCTTTATACTCTATTCCTTTAGCTATAAAAGCCAACATTCCATTCATTTTCTTTATTATCTGCTTTACCTGCATGCTAGTTTTCTGTGACTTATGAATGAGGACATCCAGATCCCTCTGTACTGTAGCACCCCAATGTCTCTCCCCATTTAGATAATAGGTTGACTTCCCATTTCTCGAACCAAAATGCATGACCTTACACTTATCCACATTAAACTTTATCTGCCACATTTTGGTCCACTCTCCTAACCTATCTGTATCCTCATTGCAACTTACCATCCCGCCTTTTTTTTGTGATCCACAAATTTGGCTATAGAGCCTTCTATCCCTGTATCCAAATGATTAATTCAGATTGTAAATAGCTGGGGCCCAAGAACCAAACCTTGTGGCATCCCACTAGTTACTTCTTGCCATCCATTAAAAAAAATTATCCCGATTTTCTACCTTCTGCCCATCAGCCAGACACCTATCCAAGCTAATAAACTACCCCTAATAGCCACTCTTGCTATCTTTCTTCCTAACTGGGATATATTTTAGTTGTGAGGAATTGAATACCTCCTTAAACAACTGCCACTGCTTATCCACTGTCTTACCTAGTCTTCCTGCCCAATCTTCTCAGGCCAAATCAGTCCCTATTTCTAAGTAATTTCCTTTGTTTAATTCCAGAACAAGTGTGTGGGACTCCACTTTCTCACCCCAAACTGAATTTTGAATTCTATCATACTATGGTCACTATTTTCTCGAGGATCTTTAACTATGATGTCATCAATTAATCTCTCCTCATTACACAATACCAAATCCAGAGTAGCCTGCTCCCTGGTTGTTTCCACAACATACTGCTCCAAGAAACAATCTCTAATATGTTCAATGAACTCTACCTCCAGGCTACCCTTGCCAATTTGATTCTTCCAATCTATGTGCATGTTAAAATCACACATTATTATTGCCATACTTTTCTTGCAAGACCCTAATATTTCCTGATATATACTGTGCTCCACTGTGGAACTACTGTTTGGGGATCTATAGATTACTCCTACCAAGTACTTCTTCCCTTCGTTATTTCTTATTTCTACCCAGACTGATTCCACATCTTAATCTCCCGTGCTTATGTCATATCTCATTACAGAACGGATCCCTTCCTTTACAGCAAATCAGCACCACCGCCTTTTCCTTTCAGTCTATCTTTCTGAAATGCTGAATACCCTTGGATATTCAATTCTCAGATCTGGTCTCCTTGTAACCATGTCTCAGTAATCACCACCAAATCATACCCTTTTGTTTCTATTTGTGCTATAAACTAATTAATTTGTTTCGAATGCTTTGTGCATTTAAATACAAAGCTTTTAAATTTGTTCTATTGGTAAATTTCCCTACTCTTTTATAATTCTTTGGTGCATAAAGACATTCACCTGTTCTGTCGCTCACCTTTATTGTCTGGTAACCGTCTGCCACATCACTAAAATGCGCTCTTAACTCCTCTTTTAATTTGGGTTTTCTAATTTCCCCTACAACTGGACTCACCCGCCCCCCCCCCCCCCCAGTTAGTTTAAAGCCCTGTTTACAGTCCTAGTTATCGTTCCTTAGAACTGAAACAGCAGATTGGGAATCAGTAAATGTAACACTGCTTTTCTAGAAAGGAAAGGTAGATAAATCAGAGAACCACAGGCCAGTTATCAATTAATATTAGTCATCAAGAAAGTGCTTGTATCTATTATTAAATAAGTCTTAATGGTCCCTTTAGAAAATGATAATGTGATCAGACAAAGTCAATATAGTATTACGAAACAGAAATTGTTTTTGAAAAAATTAAGTCTTTTATGGATGAAACTGGTCATATAGATCAAGGAGAACTGAAAGATGTAATATACCTGGATTCTTAAAAAGTGTTCATTAAAGAGCCACACAAAACGTTGACAGGCAAGTTAAGGGCTTGTTTAATTGGGAATAATATACTAGCATGGAGAGGCTTGTGATGAAATGGTAGCATTCGTACCTCTGAACCAGGAGGCATGGGTTCAAGTTGCATCTATTCGGTTTGGAATGACATCTCTAAACAAGCTGATTCAAAAAAAAATTTTAAAAATCCTGTCCTGGCATGGATACAGGATTGGTTAACAGTCAGTAAGTATAGACATCTGTGACAAAAGGACTGCTACAAGGAACTGTGATAGGGCTCAGCTTTTTAGTATCTCTATTAATGAATTAAGACTGTTATGACAAGATATCAAATGACATTCTTTAAATCATTTGGTTCTGGACAGGCAGTCACAAACTGTTAAGTTCCCAGTGAGGGTGGATGAACTGGCTCTCCTTCATTATTCATCCACCCTCAGTTGGTTGCAACCGGATTCATTTTGAAAGGATTTCTCCATGTTTAGACCTTTCTCCCAGACCCATTTAAACTTGTTTTAAAGTAGCCAATTTAACTAGATTTTTTTGAGTTAACAAAAAGTGAGTTTATTAATTACTAAATGCAAGAATTAGTAATGTCAAACATATATATACAGTTTAGAAGTAAGAGGTGAATCTGAAAATATAAATGTTAAAAAGCAGATTAGTCTCTAAACTGTTTCGAAAAGAGCAGCTAGTTGAATGGGCCATTGCAGTGGAGCTTACCTGTAGTGTTGACATTATTACTTGAATAGTTCATTTCCCAGTCCTTAAATTAGTTGAGATTCTGTAATTATGTTTCTTTTTGACTATGATTGAATTCCAGCATTCAGGTTGAAAGCTCTTTTGTTGTTGTGTATCCTTTTGCCTGGTTAGGAATACTTTGAGTGAGAAAGTACCTTCCTTTACCTGCAGCAGAGGGGTGACTACCAAATAGGATGATCCCTGGTATGGAGGGGTGTCTTGTAAGCAAAGATTAAACAGGTTAGGACTGTACTCACTAGAAATTAGAAAAATGGTCTTTACAGTATAGTTATTTTTTTTACAAACTCCCTCCCTTAATAACAGTTAGTACATTGGCAGTTTTCCAAGCTTCTGGATCGTTTCCAGAATCAGATAATTCTTGGAAGACTATCACCAGTGACTCCAGTAGTTACTTCTTTCAAAATCCTAAGATGCAACCCATCAGGTCAAGCAGACTTATCAGCATTTAGCTCCATGAATTTCTTCAGTGTTGTCTCTAGTAATAGTTGTGTTTATTTCCTCCCCCCTTTTTCCCTCCCCTGTCATTCACCCCTTCACCATTTAGTATGTTTGGAATGCAGTTAGTGTCCCCATTTGTAAACCATTGGCCATCCTTACAAAATATTGAGTTTTCTTGCTTGTGGGAGACATTCTTATCTAAGCTAAATCTTTTGACTATTCTGGGGACAGAGCAAAAGAATCCTCAAAAGTAGCTTCCTCTAAATTTACTCTGGTAGCAAGTGCAGGCATTTCTCTACAAAAGCAGAATAACTCAAGAAATTTGTTCAAAGTGATAATTTACCCAATCAAATTTCCCAGTTTACTCAATCTCTGTGTTCAAATCACAGAAACAGTCCCCAATTTGTTATGATCAAACATTGGGCAAGGATCTCCAGTTGATTGCAGGATACCCCAAACTGTTAAGCTACCAGGTAAGGAGGAATGACCTGGCTTATTTATTCACCCACCCTTTAGTTGATCATGACAAGATTAATTTTTTAAAAAATCCCTTTCCTTCTTACTCCTAGACCCACATGAACTTATGTTTTAAAGGGAACTAATTTAGCCAGGCTTCCTTGAATAACAAAGCATGAATTTATTAACTACTAAACACAAGAAGAATTTAGTAAATCAATGCCTGCACAGATTAGAAATGAGTCAAAAAAGATAAAAGTTAGCAAAAAGGTACACAGATCAATTTCTGCATTGTTCCTGAAGAGCAGGCTGCTGCATTGGAGTTTACCAGTACCATTGATATTGGTGTGTTTTCTTTAAAGAATCGCTATAGTGTGGAAGCAGGCCATTCAGCCCACTGAGTCCACACTGACCCGCCGGACAGCATCCCACCTTGATCCAGACCCCTACCCTATCCCTGTAACCTTGCATTTCCTATGACTAATCCACATAGCCTGCATATCCCTGGACACTATGGGGTAATTTAGATTGGCCAATCCACCTAAGCAGCACATCTTTGGACTGTGGGGGGGAAACCCGAGTGACCAGAGGAAACCCACGCAAACATGGGGAGTTTGTGCAAACTCCACACAGTCGCCGAGGGTGGAATTAGACCCAGGTCCCTAGTGTTGTGAGACAGCAGTACTAACCATTGTTGATAGTTTCAAAATCTTTAGTTTTGCAGATTGGTTGAGATTCTGAATTCTGATTTTTTTCAGCTGTGTTTGAATTCCAGCACTCAGGGTGAGAGAGAGTGTCCATTTGCTGTCTTTTGTCTGGTTTAGCAGCACTGAATTAGAGATGGTCTTCTTTTTCATGCGTCACAGGGGTGGCTAGGGATAAGTCTCTGAACATGATCTTCACAGCACACTAACACCTGAACCCAGACTGGTATGTATGAGACCATTTATTCCTATTACCTTTCTCCAATCAAGTTCAAACTGGCTTTTAAACCATAGTCCTTATGTATTCTTCAAAAGGAAAACCAAAATGCATCTAGAGTTTCAGACATAATCTGCACGAGGTGGTTTTCTGTTATGCTGATCACCAGCTTCTCATTCTGTTTTCAATCGAGATCACAGTCTAATCTGGTTTGACTTGCTTCTTCCCCTCTTACTACCACTTTGAAGGACTGTTGTTTGACATCCTCTTTGCATCCAAGTAATGATATTCATTGTGTCTCTCTTTTCAGCCACCTAATTCACATCTACAGCCATTCTTTGTTGTATCAGCCCTTTTTTCACACAAAAAGTGGAATTACAAATTGAAATATTCCACCAAACTTTGGGATAACAACTCACAATGGTGACAAGACAGAATGAAAATAGGTATCTAATTTTGATGATGACACAATACTAGGTGGGAGTGTAAGTGGGGGTACATTACAGAGAGGCTGCAAAAACATTATAGACTAGCTGAGTGAGTGGAGAACAAGATCACAATTGGAATATCATGGAAGGCATGTGTTTTTAGTTCACTTTGGTCATTAGAATAGAAAAGCAGAATGTTTTTAAAAGGCATGAAATTTTCAAAAGTTGCTGTTCAGAAAGACTTGATTGTATTTGTACAAAGAAGACAGAATATTAGCATTCATGTACAGTAACAAATTACAATGGCAAAAGTAATGTTGGCCTTTATTAAAAGGGGGTTTAAAAAACAAGAATAATATTTTGCTATAGTTTCAAGGGCTGTGGTGAATCCACAGTTCATGTGCTGTGCTGGCCACCATATTTAATGAAAGATATACTTTGGAAGTGAAACAGCAAAAATTCACCAGTTTGGTGACGTGATGACAGAGAAATTTTTTTTCACGCATCAAGTTTGACTTGGAGGTGGACAAAGTTAAAAATCACACAACACCAGATTACTGTCCAACAGGTTTATTTGGAAGCTCTAGCTTTCGGAGTGTTGCTCCTTTGTCAGGTGGTTGTGGAGTATAAGATCATGATCACAGAATTTATAACCAAAGGAGTCCAGTGTCACGGAGATGAGATACATTAAACAATTTTAGATTAAATCTTTCATCTTTCAAAATTGGATATGCTGGTTTCTGTTCTTTGATAAGTAAATCCCAGAACTTGTTTTAAATTAGATTCTCAAGATAGTTCAGCTTTTCTAACAATAGTTGTGAAGTCTGACTGTGTCCCAATGTTTAGTCAGACTGACAAGCCCTCTACATAGTTTTACATGGATTCATGCAGTTTTTGAGCAAAATAAAATGCAATTCTGCAAAAACAAATTCACCCCATAAACTCATATGTGTGCACGTGCAAGAGTGACAGTGTGCATGTGAGTGCACATGATAGAGTGTGTGTAAGCTTGGTTAAGTGTGTGTGATGGGACATGTGTCTGTGAGAAGGTGCATGCATGGATGTGAATGCAGGGGTGTCTATGTGTGCATATGAGATAGAGAGCTTGTGTATGAGAGGGCGTCTGCATGGGTGTGTAAGTATGTAGGAGTGTGTGTGTGAGAGAGTGTATCATGCAGTGGAGTCACCTGTAGTGTGACATGGACCAAGGTCCAAGTTGAGGCTATTCCCATGGATACCGAACTTGGCTATCAGCTTCTGCTGAACCACTCTGTATTGTTGCTTGTCCTGAAGTCTGCCTTGGAGGATGGTCACTGAAAGGTCAGATACCGAATGTCCTGGACTGCTGAAGTGTTCCCCGACTGGGAGGGAGCAGTCCTCCCTGGTGATTGTTGCAGGGTGTCCATTAATCCATTGTCGTAGTGGCTGCTTGGTCTCACCAATGTACCACGCATCAGGACATCCTTGCCTGCAGCATATGAGATAGACCTCATTGGCTGAGTCACATGAGTACCTGCCAAGTAGGTGGTGGGAGATGCCCCAGTGTAGAGTGGTGTATCTGTGTCAATAGTTTGACACGTCTTGCAGCAGCTGCCATGACAGAGTTGTACGGTGTTGTCCTGAAGGCTGAGCAGTTTGCTGCGCACAATGATCTGTTTAAGGTTTGGTTTAAACAACAAAGATCATTGTTCACAGCAAACTGCCTGGCTTTCAGGACAACAACACCGTACAACCCTGTCACGGCAGCTGATGCAAGACATTTGGGGGCACCTCCCATCATGTACTCAGGTGACTCGGCCAACGTGGTCTATCTCATACGCTGCAGCAAGACTGCCCTGAGGCATGGTACATTGGCGAGACCGAGCAGGCACTACGACAACAGATGAATGGACACTGTGCAACAATCACCAGGCAAGACTGATCCCTCCAAGTTGGAAAACATTTCAGCGCCCCAGGACATTCAGCCTCGGACCTTCAGGTGACCATCCTCCAAGGCAGACTTCAGGACAAACACCAATGCAGAGTTGCTCAGCAGAAGCTGATAGCAAAGTTCGGTACCCATGGGAATGGCCTCAACCGGGACCTTGGGTTCATGTCACACTATAGGTGACCCCACTGCATGATACACACTCACACACACCTACATACTCATACACCCATGCAGAGCCTTTCTCATACACAAGCTCTCTCTCTCATATGCATACAAGACAACCCCTGCACTTACCCAACACGCACCCTCTCACTGACACATTCCTCATCACACTCACAAGCTTACACACACGTATACACGCACACACACACATATAAGTTTATGGGGTGAATTTGTTTTTGCAGAATTGCATTTTATTTTGCTCAAAAACTGCATCAGAGGGCTTGTCAGTCTGACTAAACATTGGGACACAGACAGACTTCACACCTATTGTTAGAAAAACTGAACTATCTTGAGAATGTAAGTTAAAAGAAGATCTGGGAATTACATATCAAAGAACAGAAACCAGCATATCCAATTTTAAAAGATGAAAGATTTAATCTAAAATTGTTTAATGTATCTCCATGACATTGGACTCCTTTTTTCTGTAAATTCTGTGATCACGATCTTATATTCCACAATCACCTGATGAAGGAGCGGCACTCCAAAAGCTTGTGTTTCCAAATAAACCTATTGGACTATAATCTGGTGTTGTGTGATTTTAACACATCAAGTAGTTAGGGTAAGCAACGCACTGCCCAGAAATGTGTGTACAGAAGGTTCAATTGAGGTAGTCAATACGGCATTGGATGATTATTTGGATAGAAATGGTATGCATAGTTATGAGGAAAAGGCAGATGATTAGCACTAGATTACAGAACTGCCACAGACATGATGTGCCAAATGGCCTCCTTCTGTGCATAAAATTGATTCTGCAAAATTCTCCAGAGTTGAGAAGAATCATAAGTGATCTAATTGAAAACACAAGGTTCTGAAGGAGCTTTGCAGAGTAGACACTGGACCTTGTTAGCTCGTATCTCTTGGCTGTGGATACTCTCTCAAGAGATGGGGTCATTAATTTAGGACTTAGATGAGAATATTTCTTCACTCAAGGGATTGTGAATATTCAGAGTTCTCTACTTCAGCGAGTTTTGGAGTGATCCAGCACTCGGTCCAACCAGTCCATACTGAACATAATTCTGGATTAGTGGTGCAAGAAAAGCACAGCAGTTCAGGCAGCATCCGAGGAGCAGTAAAATTGACGTTTCGGGCAAAAGCCCTTCATCAGGAATACAGGCAGAGTGCCTGAAGGGTGGAGAAATAAATGAGAGGAGGGGGGGGGTGGGGAGAAAGTAGCATAGAGTACAATAGGTGAGTGGGGGAGG
>NC_057725.1:21283562-21306108 GCF_004010195.1 Chiloscyllium plagiosum | reverse complement strand
GGCAGAGTGGGAGGGGGAGTTGAAATGTTGGGCCACAGGGCGGTGTGGTTGATTGGTGCAGGTGTCCCAGAGATGTTCCCTAAAGCGCTCTACTAGGAGGCATCCAGTCTCCCCAATGTAGAGGAGACCGCATCAGGAGCAACGGATACAATAAATGATATTGGTGGATGTGCAGGTAAAGCTTTAATGGATGTGGAAGTCTCCTTTATGGCTTTGGGTGGAGGTGAGGGAGGAGGTGTGGGTGCAGGTTTTGCAATTCCTGCGGTGGCAGGGGAAGGTGCCAGGACAGGAGGGTGGGTTGTTGGGGCGGCGTGGACCTGACCAGGTAATCACGGAGGGAACGGTCTTTGCGGAAAGTGGAAAGGGGTGGGGAAGGAACTATATCCCTGGTGATGGGGTCCATTTGGAGGTGGCGGAAATGTCGGCAGATGATTTGGTTTATGCAAAGTTGGTAGGGTGGAAGGTGAGCACCAGGAGCGTTCTGTCCTTGTTACGGTTGGAGGGGTGAGGTCTAAGGGCCGAGGTGCGGGATGTGGACGAGATGCGTTGGAGGGCATCTTAAAACTGGGGAGGGAAATTGCGGTCTCTAAAGAAGGAAGCCACTGATGTTCTGTGGTGGAACTGGTCCTCCTGGGAGCAGATACGGCGGAGGCGGAGGAATTGGGAATACGGGATGGCATTTTTGCTGGAAGTAGGGTGGGAAGAGGTGTAATCCAGGTAGCTGTGGGAGTCGGTGGGTTTGTAAAAAATGTCGGTGTCAAGTCGGTCGTCATTAATGGAGAGGAGATGTCCAGGAAGGGGAGGAAGGTGTCAGAGATGGTCCAGGTAAATTTAAGGTCAGGGTGGAATGTGTTGGTGAAGTTGATGAATTGCTCAACTTCCTCGCAGGAGCACGAGGTGACGCCAATGCATACTGAACATAATCCCAATCTAAAGTATTCCTATCTATCTGCTCCTGGCCCATTTCCCTCCAAACTTTCTCTATTCATGTACTCATCCAAGTGTCTTTTAAACGTTGTAATTGTGCCCACATCCACTTCCTCAGGAAGTTCATTCTGTATAAAACATTTGCACCTCATTTTTTTAAATCTCTCTCATCTTAAAATTTTGACCCCTAGTCTTGAAATCCCCCATCCTAGGGAAAAATATACCTATCATTAACCCTATGGATACCCCTCATGATTTTATAATGCTCTGTAAGGTCACCTCTCAACCTCCACAATGCAGTGAAAAAAGTCCCAGCCTTTCTTCTGAACCCTCTCCAACTTAATAATATCCTTTCTATAACTGGGTGATCAGAACAGGACTGTTGAGAGATTTTTACTCTCTCAGATAATCAAGGGATATATGAAGCAGGTAGGACAGTGGAGTTGAAGCCCAAGATCAGTCAAGATCATACTGAATGGCAGAGTCTATTGCTGCTCACATTTCTTGTATTCTTTTACTTACAATAAATCACATAATCTAACAGCTGTGTCAGAGTTTGTGCTGCACAAGCAGATCCTCCCACCACTCTTCATCTAACATGACTACAATATGGTATTGTGGCCTTGGAAGATTGCAACCTGTGAAATCAAGTGTTTGAATGCCAAATTTGATGCATATTTAGTCAATGAGTACAAAAATTGCAAATATTAGAAGTCTGATGGAAACCAACACCTAGAAAGATGACGGCATAGCTTTTGGGAACTCAAACTTCAAGTCTTCCTCTAAGTCACACACAATTCAGTGTTGGAACTACCTTGTTGTTCCTTAGTTCAATGTCACTGGATTAAAATCCTTTAATTCCTTCCCTGACAACGCTATGGGTGTATTCTGGGAGATCTCCCAGATTTCAATTAATTAGAAATCACTAAGTCAACAGGAACTTCTACTGTTATATTTATTCTTATTTAGGTAACTTTAAAAATGTTTCATGTTGTTGAAAGAAGTATATGTAAATTTTCAACTACATATTTCCCTATTTGCCAACTATGATGACATTTCAATGTGATTGGGCCTTGCCATGGTTTCTGGAATCACTGCTACTGCATGCTTTGTGATTTTACTGACAGTTCCAGATTCAAACTGACATTTGAAAAGGGGAAATCCATGTCACATTTTTTGTAATCTGTACCAACAAAATCTAAAACAAAAATTGTATCAAACATGTCTGAAAAAATGAATTGGCTCTGCATGCTGGCATTGATGCACAATTGAGCAGAAAGTCTCAGAAACTCTTAGTCCATGTACAGTGTCTACTTTGCGATACTGTGTATTAATTGGAACCAAAGAAATGGAGGCGAGGGAACTCAGGAGAATAAATATTGATGTCTTGAAAACAATCCATATTACAGAAGAGAAAGTGCTGGAGGTCTTTAAAAAAAACATAAAGGTGGAAAAGACTCTGGGATCTTACCAAACATATCTCAGGATATTGTGGGAGGTTAGGGAAGAAATTATGAGGCTCCAAGCGGATATGTTTGTAGCATCTACAGCCACTACAGGTAAGGTGCTAGAGGACTGGAGGTTGGCTAATGTGGTGTCTTTATTCAAGAAAGGCTGTAAGAGAAAGACTAGGAACTACAGACCTTTGAATTTTACATCAGTGATGGGTAAGTTGTTGGAGGGAATTCTGAGAGATAAGATTTACATGCATTTGGAGAGGCAGGGACTAATTAGAGATAGTCAGCATGGTTTTGTGTGTGGGAAATTATTTCTCACAAATTTGATTGAGTTTTTTGAGGATGTAACCAAAATGCTTGATGAGGGCAGAGCAATAGTTGTGTACATGGACTTAAGTAAAGACTTTGACAAAAGTCTGCATGATAGACTAATTAGTAAAGTTAGATCATATGGGATTCAGGGAGAGCTTGCTAATTGGATACAAAATTGGCTTGACGGGAAGAGACAGAGGGTGGTGATGGAGGGTTGTTTTTCGGACTGGAGGCGGTGTTTCACAGGGATCGGTACTGGTTCCTTTTGTTTGTAATTTATATAAACAACTTAGATGAGAATTTACGAGGCACGGTTAGTAAGTTTGCGGACAACACCAAAATTGGTATAGTCAACAGTGAAGAAGGTTATCTAAGATCGCAAAGGGATTTTGATCAATTGGGCCAATGGGCTGAGGAATAGTACACGGAATTTAATTTAGATAAATGGGGTATGCATTTTGATAAAACAAACAAAGGCAGGACTTATACAGTTAATGATAGGGCCCTGGATAGCATTGTCGAACACAAGAGACCTAGGGGTTCAGGTATGTAGTTCTTTGAAAGTTACATTACAGGTACACTGGGTGGTTAAGAAGGCTTTTAGTTTGCATGACTTCATTACTCAAATCATTGAGTATTGAAGTTGAGGTGTCATATTGAGGTTCTACAGGTTGTTGATAAGGCCACTTTTGGAGTAGTGTGTGTAGTTCTGGTCACCCTATATAGGAAGGATATTAAATTAGAGAGGATTCAGAAAAGATTTACCAGGATTAACGGGTTTTGAGAAAGTTTGTAGCTCAGGTTGATGTTCTGGATATAGGTTTGCTCACCTAGCTGGAAGGTTCATTTTCAGACGTTTCATCACCATACTAGGTAACATCTTCAGTGAGCCTCCAGACGAAGCTTTGTCCAGAGGCTCAATGAAGATGTTACCTAGTATGGTGACAAAACGTCTGAAGATGAACCTTCCAGCTGAGGGAGCAAACCTACATCCATTTACCAGGATGTTGCCGGGACTGAAGGGTTTGAGTTATAAGAAGAGGCTACATTGGCTGGGACTGCTTTCACTGGAGCATAGGAGGCTGAGGGATGAACTTACAGAGGCTTATAAAGTCATGACGTGCACAGAAAAAGTGACCAGCAAAGGTCTTTTCCCTAGGATGGGAGAGTTCAAACGAAGGGGGTAAATTTTTAAGGTGAGAGGAGAAATATTTAAAAGGCATCTAAGGGGCAACTTTTTCCACACAGGGTAGCTTATGTGTGGAATGAACTGCTAGAGGACGTGGTAGTTATCACAAAGCTAGTCCCTTTTTTCCTGAAAAGCTGTTCCTTGGCTCAAGGAGACTCTGTCCTTGATTTTTCTCAGAGGGGAAATAAACCAGGCCAGGCTCTGATCAGTCTAGTTTGGTACAAAGATGAGAAGGATTTTGAGAGGCCTTTTGTTTATATGTAAACAGATGAGACTTCAGGCCAAAGTGGTCATGTTTTAGAAGTGATCTGTATAAAGAAAGGAGAGTGGTCAGCTCTCTAGCTAACTGAGCTGAGCAGTTTTAGTTCATTCTTGAACTGGGAAGTTCAACAGGGAGCTGTATGAAAACTCTCTCTCTTTCTGCCCTTCAACTTCAACCTGTAAGCATGCGTTCTATTTATACTGGTTTTTAAAGGGAGTTTGTTTGTGGGACTGTTGTGTATATTCAGAACAGCATAATTAAGTCTAGTTGGATAGGTTGAGTTCTGTAGGAGTTCTTTATTCAGTTCTTTGTGTTTCATTGTGTAAATTTGTGAATCTTTTGTCTGTTTTAAAATGTAGTAGTCAACCGAGCTATCATACTCCAGATAATTTTCACTGTACACTTACCAAAACAAATTGCAAAGTTATGGGCTGGGCCTGCCTGCTTAAGGATGTTTTGAGTGGTCTGGCCTAGTCCATAATATAGTCAACCCTTAAAAGACATTTGGATAGGTACATGAATAGGAAAGGTTTAGAGAGATATGGGCCAAATGCAAGCAAGGGGGGCTAGTTTAGTTTGGGAAACTTGGTTGGCATGGAGGAGTTGGATTGTGTGACTCTATGAACCTGTTGCCAACCTGTGCATTAATGACAGCGTAGTTGTGAACTTAATGTTACATTTCCAGAAAACTTGGCCAAATATTACAACTTTAAAGCAGACTGATACTTCAAAACTGGGAAATTGTAATCAGTAAAAATTTTGCCCAAGTTTTGTTTTTCTATTTCCAAAAATAAACTTTGAAATAGCTTCAGATACTGGAATCCTGAAAAAGCATACATTGTGAGCACACAGCAGGCCAGTCATCATCTGTAGACAAGACAGACGAGTTTAGCTGTCGAGTATTAAACCCTTCATAGGAACCTAATTAATCTATGTGCAGCTTGCTGTTTTGAAAAGCTGAATGTTTACAGGACAAGTTACTTAATTGCATTTAAAGACCAAGACGATGGCTTATTTTTAACAGCTACAGCTATACAGGGATTTGAAACAATTGGAGAGAAAATCAGTCACAGGGCTCTTGTGGCACATTGGCAATATCTAACTTTGGGATAGTACACCCAAAACCAAGTCTCTACCTTCTCCAGAGACTAAGGTCTGTGAGCAAGCTGATAAGAAATAGCTAGTGCTCCAATTTAGACACATATAGCTGTCTTACAGTGGCAATATCTCTGGGTTAGAAGGATTGGGTTCAATCATAGAACCTCTACAGCCATGGAAGCAAGCCATTCAGCCCACCGAGTCTACACTGACCCTCCGAAGAGCATTCTACAACCCCTGTAACCCATTTGCTCCAGAGAAATGTATTAACATTTCAAATCAAACTCTACAGAGAATGTATCTGGATTGGTCATTCATGATCTGATGGAATGGCAGGATAGGGGTTGCAGATGAATGCCACAGTACGGTTCCTACATTCAACCAAACAAAAGGGGAGAAATAAGATTTCAGTGTGTGTAAAGAAAGGGTGATACTGAATTGAATGACTGATGTCCTTTTGGGTTTTATATTCTTGCAGGGTACAGCACAAGGCACTGAATGACCGGCCACAGGTTTAGGGCCATGGAGTGTTCCTGGAAAGCGGTGCTGCTGCTGGTCGTAGCCTCACTGACCATTCAGTACACGGCCATCCGGACGTTTATCGCTAAGCCGTTCACCATCTGCCGGGTGCCCAAGCACACAGGCTGTGGTCCGGGTCCGAGTGCCTCCTGCGAACCCCAGCGCCGGGCAGTCAGCCACATCCTGATCCTGGCCACCACCCGGAGCGGCTCGTCCTTCATCGGGCAGCTACTGAACCAGCACTCGGACATCTTCTACCTGTTCGAGCCGCTCTACCATGTACAGACCACGCTGGGAGCCGCAGGAGGCGGCTCCAGGGGCAGGCCCTCGTCCTCCACCTCGGCCGCGGGCCGCCGCTTGTTGCTCGGCGCCTACCGCGACCTGCTGCGGGGCCTCTTCGAGTGCCGACTCCACGAGTTGGAGGCTTACATCAAACCGGCTCCGGAGCAGCACCGGACCCAGCGGCTGTTCCGCCGGGGGGCCAGCAAAGCGCTGTGCTCGCCGCCTGTCTGCGCCCCGGCCACCTGGACGCCGAGGCCTCCGCCCGGGCCGGGGGTGCGGGCGACAGACGGAGAGGACGACGGGGAAGGCCCTCCATCCGAGCGCTGGGAGGAAGGCGAGTGCGTGCGGCGGTGCGGGGCCCTGAATCTGACCGAGGCCTCGCGGGCTTGCATCCTGCGGCCTCACGTCGCCATCAAGACGGTGCGGATCCCCGCCATCGGCGACCTGCGGGCGCTGGTGGAAGACCCGCGCCTCAACCTCAAGGTCATCCAGCTGGTGCGCGACCCCCGCGGCATCCTGTCGTCCCGCATCGACACCTTCCCGGACAGTTTCCGCGCCTGGAAAATCTGGCGCAACAGCGGGCGCAGGCCTTACAACCTGGACGCGTCGCACCTGAGCGCCACCTGCCAGGACTTCCTGCAGTCGGTGGGGACCGGCCTGGACCGGCCCGGCTGGCTCAAGGGCCGTTACATGTTGGTCCGTTACGAGGACCTGGCTCGCGAGCCCGAGCGGAAGACGCGCGAGATGTACCGCTTCCTGGGCGTCGCCATGGATACCAACGTGCGGCGCTGGATCGTCCGCAACACGCGCGGGCCCGGAGCGTCGGGGAACCACAAGTTCGCCACGGTGCGGGACTCGGCGGCCACGGCCGAGGGCTGGAGGTTCAGGCTCAGCTACGACATGGTGGAGCTGGTGCAGAGCCTGTGCAACCTGACCCTGGCCCAGCTGGGCTACAGGCTCGTCAACTCGCCCGAGGAGCTGAGGAACACGTCCGTCAGCCTCGCCGAGGACAGGACCTTTCTGCCTTTTTTGTAATTGTAAATAGTTCGTGCCAGTGAGTGATATATTTTTGATATGAAAAAAAAGTGTTTTTAAATGGTTGAATTTTACTTTGCAACCCTTTTTTTCCTCGAAAACGCGCGCACAAACATTAGGGTTGCCAACTCTCTCTAGAGACGTGGGAGCAAATTGCTGCAGATGCTGGAATCTGTACTGAAAATAAATACTTTTAATTGGAATAACCACTTGCCCCTTCCTCAATCGTCCAGTTTATCATTGGACTGTTAACCCAGAGACCCAGGTAATGCTCTGGGGACCAAGGTTCAAACCCCATCACAGCCCATGCTGTAATTTGAATTCATCAAAAAAATCTAGCATTAAGTTACAAAAGATGAACATTAATTCATTGCTGGACAAGAAACATCTGGTTCACTAATGCCTTTTAGGGAAGGTAAGGCTATTCTTACGTGGCCTGGCCTACATGTGACTACAGATCCACAACAATGTGGTTAACTCTTAACTGTTCTTTGGCTAGTTAGGGATGGGTAATAAATACTGGCCTAGCCAGTGACTCCCTTTACCAGAAGGCAAAATAAAACCTTAACACCATTAACAAGATGTAGGAGCTGAAGCAGGTCACCCATCTGAGAGGGGAAAACTTTAAAAGGGATCTAAGGGGCAACTTCTTCATGCAGAATGCATCTATGGAATGAACTGCGAGAGGAAGTGGTGCAGGCCACTACAATTACAACATTTGTAAGGCATCTGGATGGGTATATGAATAGGAAAAACTTGGAGGGATATGGACCACATGCTGGCAAATGGGACTAGATTAGGTTAGGATATTTGGTGAGCATGGACAAGTTGGACCGAAGGGTCTGTTTCTGTGCTGTACATCCCTAAGACTCTATGTCTATTCTGCCACTCAGTGGGATCAGTGATGATCTGATAATCCTCCACTTTACTTTCTTGACTTTTCCTCTTCGATCTAGATTCACTCACCAATCAAAATTTGTTATTCTTCCTTTCTGGAAGAAATGATTCTTGACTGTCAGTCTTCAATACATTTATACCTAATAACTACTCAAAGACTATTTTTAAAATGAGGGCTATTTATCTTCAACACCAATGATTTTGTCCAGGACTTGCTCAGAATAGTGTTGTGGACACTCTGGGTAAATCCTGGAGAGTTGGAGACCCCAAACTAAATTACAAATTCTCAAATAACCCTCCCTGACAGAATGAATCCTTTTGTTCCACAAGCTTTCAGAATAGCTGGTTGGCAGAAGTGGAGGGTCAAAAACATTTTCAAAACATCCCAAACAAAATATATTTTAATGTGAATGAAAATGTTTATAAAAAAACTGAATATTTTTAAATGCACTGTTTCTTTCTAAAATGTCAAAAGATCTTAAAAAGGAACCAACATTTCTGTATTGAAGTATTTTTCATACTCATGCAAATTGCTCAATTATGCATTTTGTCTGCCCTGAGGCTGTCTTGTGGGTTTTAATGTTCTGCATAAATGACAGAGCTCCCAAGATTCAGTGCCAAAACATGCATTTGTTTGTGTTTAAGGCATTTAGTTCAAGCAGCATGTTGTGAAAAGAACCACTACAAAATGGACACAGAAAAAAAAATCAAACAAGTGTTGTCCAGTAAGCCAAATGTAGTTAATTGGGAATCCAGATATGGCTAGTTACATTTCTGATGAGTAAATACAAAAATTAGTAATAGATAGTCATTGGGTATGTGATCTCAAAACATATTCGCATGGCTTATACCCATGAACTTAACCTTTTTGTCAGTTTGTTAGTAAAATGGTGGTACGAAAAGCATTGTCCAAATGATTATTTTGATTGTGCTTTACTTCCTATGTTTTTGAATGGTGCTCAAGTAAATATACATGTGATGTACAATTGCTTGTATTGTGTATACTGCATTTTCTATAAAACTTGTGCAATGTTATGACCTATGACTTTTAAATTTGCAAATTTAACTTCCTAATTATTGAAAGAAATGAACTGAGGGACAAGATTTCATGTTTTAACACTTTTTACTGTAATAACCTAAACACCAGCATAGATCAAATACTACTTAAACAATTAAGTAATCCATTGAACAAAAAGAAAATTTTTTTTTAGCATTTACTAAGGCAAAGTTTGTGAGAAGATTTGTAGCTCGGGTGCTCGTTTTTGTGGTTCTGTTTGCTGAGCTGGGAAACTGTGTTGCAGACGTTTCGTCCCCTGTCTAGGTGACATCCTCAGTGCTTGGGAGCCTCCTGTGAAGCGCATCTGTGATGTTTCCTCAGGCATTTGTAGTGGTTTGTCTCTGCCACTTCCGGTTGTCAGTTCCAGCTGTCCATTGCAGTGGACGGTATATTAGGTCCAGGTCGATGTGCTTATTGATTGAATCTGTGGACGAGTGCCATGCCTCTAGGAATTCCCTGGCTGTTCTCTGTTTGGCTTGTCCTATAATGGTAGTGTTGTCCCAGTTGAACTCGAATGACAAAGAACATTCAAAAGTTGATTCACTCAGACTCAATCTCTTACATCCAACTAATCCCCACCACCACCACCACCTCCCAAGCAAGGCCTACCTAAGGGCAATGCAAGTTCCTTCAATCTCCAAAGGTCCTGCTAATTCTATTCCCTTAATTAGATTGTCACAGAGATTTTGGCTGTCTTTACCCAAGTCTCTCAAAAGCAGCTGTCCTTTTACAGTGTGAAGATGAGAAAACTATTGCTTGATATTTTTAAATAGGTTTCAGTTTGGATTTCTTCTGTCTGACAGTCATACCACACAACCTGTTTCTGAGCTAGAGATCAGTAAATCTCACTTAAACCAGAGCATTCAAATTTTAAAACACAGCCATCTTGAAAAATCCCACATTCTCACCCCAATAATATTAAGCATCAATGTAGTAATAATTATTTTCACAACAGTATCAAAATGCAACAATTCAGTTTCTTTTTCAATTTCTTCCATGAATTCAAACTTTTGCTTTTCCAACCCCAATCTGATCCTTATAGAAGTCTTAAGTAGCTAAACTTGTGTACTTCAAGGTGACTGATTTTCTCCCCGGCGTTTAAATACTGAAACAGTACTTCAATAATCACCTGTTCTGAAGAAGGGTCACTGGACTTGAAATGTTAGCTGTTTTCTTTCCACAGATGCTGTCAGAGTTGCTTAGTTTCACCAGCAATTTCTGCTTTTGTGTGTTTCAGATCTCCACTGTCCATAGTTCTGTTTTATTTCAAATAATAAGTGTCTTTTTAAACCCTACTTTCAAATCAACCTCTAATTTTTCAGCCATTGCTGCCAACTTAACGTTTGTTAACTAGGCTCGAATAGATGGAAGGTCATTGTGCTGAAATAATGCTTCTCTCCCCACTCGAGTTGCCTAATCCGTTATGTAACCAGCAATTTCTGTTACTACTTCAGATTTTCAGTATATGTAGTATTTTGCATTTCCTTTGAAAACAATAGTTCTAATTATTTAACAATCAGTGGTGAACCAGGTACACTTTTGGCATTTCGAAAAAGCTAGTCTAAAAGACAAGATTTCAAAACTAAAATGGATACTGTCTTTATTCTTTTACAGAGAATGGATCAGTATTTGGGGCCAGGAGTTGTCAAACCTTTCTCAAAGAGAAGTTGACTCCTATCTTTGAAATTAGAAACAGAATTATAGGAAAAAAGGTGCAAGGTATATCTCAGATCATAAAATCCTTTTAAAAGCAATTCATGAAAGACTCTTGTCATTTCACAAGAATTCCCCTTTTTTTCCTCTCAATATTTTGTTTTTTTTTGTTGCTTGTGGGTATGTTTTACAAGTAGTTAACTTTCTGGAACTCCCTCCCTACCAGCACGACAATTACACCTATACCTCTAGAACTGCAGTGATGCAGCATGTTGGCTCTCCATCATCTTCTCAAGGGTGATTATGAATGCTCACACTGGAGAAACACACTTTAAGAAATAGTACTTCAGCTCTTTTCCTTGCTGACATTGTTTTGTTTCAAAGTTGAATGATTAAACTGTAATTGAAGTTTTACTCATAGTTCTAAATTACATACTAAATCAGTTCATTAAGTAACATAGTCGAGAGTTTGGTGCTGGAAAAGCACAAGGTCAGGCAGCATCTGAGGAGTAGGAGAATTGATGTTTCAAGCATAAGCCCTTCATCAGGAAGGGCTTATGCTCGAAATGTCTATTCTCCTGCTCCTTGGATGTTGCCTGACCTGCTGTGCTTTTCCAGCACCACACACTCAACTCTGATCTCCAGCATCTGCATGCCTCACTTTCTCTCATTCAGGAACATGTCTGACTTCCAAATGTATATTCTCTGTTCTGTAGCATGCATCTTATTTTTATATCTGTTAATATTTAAAATTCAAAGTATAACAACAGGAAATATACAGATTCATGTAAAAGTGAATAAAACTAAATGAAGACAGCACAAAAATCCATTCAGATTTATTGAAAAATAAACTCCTTGAAACTATGGTTCATTAAATATCATGAATGGTCCTTTATTGGTTACATTGAGAACAGAAATTCAAGTGTAATATAAATGATCACTAAAATGCAACCTTTGCAAAGGATGAAATGAAAATGGTAAAGTTAAAAAGGACTGAAAATAAACTCAAAGGGAATCAACAGACAATTGAGATCAGTAAGTAGAACAAATTATCATACTTACAGTATGTGTAATGAAAATGTAATATGCCTGTGGTAGAAAGCTGGCTGAGTGTTTCAGACCAATTGTTTTAAGTGGATAAAAGCAAATTACTGCAGATGCTGGAATCTGAAACCAAAAGAGAAAATGCTGGAAAATCTCAGCAGGTCTGGCAGCATCTGTAAGGAGAGGAAAGAGCTGACGTTTCGAGTCTAACTGACCCTTTGTCAAAGCTAAAAAAAGGGAGAAATAGGGAGATATTTATACTAGGGGAAGAGGAGAGGAAAAAGGTGATGAGAGAGTGGGGAGTGAGAGAAAGAGAGACAATCAAGAAACGAGGTACAGAACAGTGAAAAAAAATATAATAAAAGGTAAATAAAATGAATAAAATAAAATAAAATTAATTTAGCAATTAAGGTACAGACAATTTAATGACCATCAATGCAAAAGAAACAATGTTTCTGGTTATGTTACAAATTTCACACTGTGATAATCAAACTTCTGCTTTTTAATAAACCAAGTCTACTCTGTCTGTGAAAAACAAAATATTATTAAAAACATGTCTATGGAAATCCTGAGGACTTGATACTTGGTCAGCATTAAAACAAACTGCATTTTCAATACTTAAAACAATTGAAACCAAAAGAGAAAATGCTGGAAAATCTCAGCAGATCTGGCAGCATTTGAAAGGAGAGAAAAGAGCTGACGTTTCGAGTCTAACTGACCCTCATGATTTTATAAAAGTCTATAAGGTCACCCTTCCGCCTCAGACGCTACAGGGAAAACAGCCCCAGCCTATTCAGCCTCTCCCTATATCTCAAATCCTTTACCCCAGCTACATCCTTGTAAATCTTTTTTGAACCCTTTCAAGTTTCACAACATCCTTCCAATAGGAAGGAGACCAGAACTGCATGCAATATTCCAAAAGTGGTCTCACCAGCATCCTCTACAGCCGCAGCATGACCTCCCAACTCCTGTACTCAATACTCTGAACAACAAAGGAAAGCATACCAAATGCCTTCTTCACTATCCTATCTACCTGCGACTCTACTTTCAAGTAGCTATGAACCTGCACTCCAAGGTTTCTTTGTTCAGCAACACTCCCCAGGACCTTACCATTAAGTGTATAAGTCCTGCCAAGATTTGCTTTCCCAAAATACAGCACCTCGATTTATCTAACTTAAACTCCATCTGCCATTCCTAAGCCTACACCTCCAATTTTGGTGTCATCTGCAAACTTACTGACTGGACCTCCTATGTTCACGTCTAAATCATTATATAAATGACAAAAAGTAGTGGACCCAACACTGATCCTTGTAGCATTCCACTGGTTACAGGCCTCCAGTCTAAAAAGCAACCCTCTACCACCACCCTCTATCTTTTACCTTTAAGCCAGTTCTGTATCCAAATGTCTAGTTCTCCCTGTATTCCATGAGATCTAACCTTGCTAACCAGTTTCCCATGGGGGAACCTTGTCGAACACCTTACTGAAGTCCACATAGATCATGTGCACTGCTCTGTCCTTATCAATTCTCTTTGTTACTTCTTCAAAAAACTCAATGAAGTTTGTGACACATGATTTCCCACGCACAAAGCCATGTTGACTATCGCTAATCAGTCCTTGACTTTCCAAATCCGTGTAAATCTTGTCCTTCAGGGTTCCTTCCAACAATTTGCCCACCACCGATACCAGGCTCACAGGTCTCTCGTTCCCTGGCTTTTCCATACCACCTTTCATTCCTCAGTGGTACCACGTTAGCCAACCTCCAGTCTTCCAGCACCTCACCTGTGACTATCGATGATACAAATATCTCAGCAAGGGGCCCAGCAATCACTTCCCTAGACTCCTACAGCGTTCTAGGGTACACCTGATCAGGTCCTGGGGATTTATCCACTTTTATGTATTTCAAGACATTCAGCACCACCTCCTCTGTAATATGGACATTTTTCAAAATGTCACCATATATTTCACCATATATTTCCCCACATTCTATATCTCCCATGTTCGTCTCCACTGTAAACACTGATGCAAAATACACATTTCGTATCTCCCCATCTCCTGTGGCTTCACACAACAGACTGTCTTGCTGACCTTTGAGGGGCCCTATTGTCTCCCTAGTTACCCTTTTGTCATTAATGTATTTATAAAAATACTTTAGAATTTCCTTAACCCTACTTGCCAAACCTATCTCATGTCCCCTTTCCTCTTAACTATACTCCTACTGCCTTTCTACTCAAAGCATTCTCTTGATCTCTCCTGTTTGTACCTGATATATAAGGTAAAAACAATGACTGCAGATGCTGGAAACCAGATTCTGGATTAGTGGTGCTGGAAGAGCACAGTAGTTCAGGCAGCATCCAAGGATCAGCGAAATATGTTTCCTTTTTAAAAAAAAACCTGAATTTTTCCAATCATCCAGAATTTCCTACACCTAGCAGCCTTTCCTTTCACCCTAACAGGAATATACTATCTCCGGACTCTCATCTAATTTTTGAAGGCTTCCCATTTTCCAGCTGTACCTTTACGTGCGAACATCTGCCCCCAATCAGCTTTTGAGGAAAGTTCTTGCCTAATACAGTCAAAATTAGCCTTCCTCCAATTTAGAACTTCAACTTTTAGATCCAGTCTATCCTTTTCCATCACAATTTTAAAACTAATAGAATTATGGTCGTTGGCCCCAAAGTGCTCCCCCGCTGACATCTCAGTCATCTGCCCTGCTTTATTTCCCAAGGATATGTAAAGTTTTGCACCTTCTCTAGTAAGTACATCCTTATATTGAATCAGAAAATTTTCTTGTACGCACTTAAATTCCTCTCCTTTTCAACCCTTAACACTATGGCAGTCTCGGTCTATGTTTGGAAAGTTAAAATCCCCTACCATAACTACCCTATTATTCTTACAGATAACTGAAATCTCCTTACAAATTTGCTTCTCAATTTCCCGCTATTAGGGGGTCGATAAATACAATCCCAATAAGGTGATCATTCATTTCTTATTTCTCATTTTCATCCAAAATAACTTTTCTGGATGTATTCCCAAGAATATCCTTCCGAAGTACAGCTGTAATGCTATTCCTCATCAAAATCGCCACTCCCCCTCCTCCCTTGTCCCCCTTTCTATCATTCCCATAGTATTTGTATCCTGGAGCACTAAACTGCCAGTCCTGTCCATCCCCGAGCCACATTTTTGTAATTGCTATGATATCCCTGTCCCATGTTCCTAATCATGCCCTGAGTTCATCTGCCTTCCCTTTAGGCCTCTTGAATTGAATTTAATGCAGTTTAACTTCTCAGTCCTACCTTGTTATTTGCTTTGTCCCTGTCTGCTCTGACTGTTTGACTCACTCCTTTTCCCAACTGTACCAGTTTCAGATTGATCTCTTTGCTCACTATCTCCCTGGGTCCCACCTCACTTACTAGTTTAAATCCTCCTGAGCAACTCTAGCAAATCTCCCTGCGGGTATATTGGGCCCTTTCCAATTCAGGTGCAATCCATCACTTCGACCCCAGAAGAGATTCCAATGATCCAAAAATGTGAACCTTTCTCACATCACTAGCTCCTCAGCCACACATTCATCTGCTCTATCCTCCTAGTCCTACCCTTACACCGGGAGTAATCCAGATATTACTACCTTGAGGACCTCCTTTTTAAATGCCTGCCTAATTTTCTCTATTTTCCCTCCAAAATCTCAAGCTCTTCCCTTCTTAAGTTGTTGCTTCCAATGTGTACAATGACCTCCTGCTGGTCCCTCTCCCTCGGAGAACATTCTGCACCTTCCGAGACATCCTTGATACTGGCACCAGGGAGGCATTCTGCTTTTCACCATTTCTGATGTTTTGCTGCCAGCCACAGAAATGTCTGTCTGTGCCTCTGACTAAATAGTCCCCATCACAATCAATCACTTGGAACCCAACGTACCCCTCATTACATTAGAGCCAGTCTCAATAGCAGAAACTTGTCTTTCGTGCTACATTCCTCTAAGAGTCCATCATCCCCTACATTTTCCAAAACAGTACACTTGTTTGAAATGGCAATAGCCACAGAAGACTGCTGCACTACCTGAACACCTCTCCTACCTTTCCTGGAGTTAACCCATCTATCGGACTGTATCTGCAGCTCTTCTCCCTAATACTGCCATCTATCACACCCAAAGCTCTTGTAAATTCCTTATTGTCTCTAACTGTCACTCAAACCGATCCATTCAATCTTATAGGATTCGCAACCAAAGGCATTTCCTGCAAAAATAATCCTCAGTAACGTAAGCTCACCCTAAAATGCTCACATTGGACAAGAAGAGCATCACTCTACTAAAGGCCATCTTTGCTCCTTCACAATCTACAGATCCAGAAAATAGCACTGTCTTATTGCTCTAAAAAAAACTGCTCCGGGCTAACTTAATACTTACAGCTTATATTTTAAAAATTTAATCAAGAGACAGTTCTCAATAAAACATATAACCACGACAGAACCAACTCTACTCACTACTGTAGATTTACTTGCAGAACGTTTCAGAGAACACCTCTGGGACACCCAGATCTCCGATGTGGCCTCCTCTATATTGGGGAGACAGGCCGCCTACTTGCGGAACGTTTCAGAGAACACCTCTGGGACACCCGGACCAACCAACCCAACCGCCCCGTAGCCCAACACTTTAACTCCCCCTCCCACTCCACCAAGGACATGCAGGTCCTTGGACTCCTTCATCACCAGACCATGGCAACATGACGGTTGGAGGAAGAGCGCCTCATCTTCTGCCTGGGAACCCTCCAACCACAAGGGATGAACTCGGATTTCTCCAGTTTCCTCATTTCCCCTCCCCCCACCTTGTTTCCAGCAACACATTTTCAGCTCTGATCTCCAGCATCTGCAGTCCTCACTTTCTCCTCACTGTAGATTTACAGCAAAGCTATACTTAAAAACTATGCACTTGTCTGTTCCTGTGCTGTGAGCTCTCCCACATCAAGATCAATTATGAATTTTGCTGTTTGCTACGTTTTCCTAGATGCACTCCGATGTCCAAAGATACATGAATTCAGTCAGCAAAGCAGTAACTGTGCAGATTCACTGCCATGTCAGTTAGCAGTGTAAGTTTCTTTCTCGGTCTCCTTCACTGACCATTTCCTGCATTTTGTCTGTCTTTCTCCCTTTTAAAAGTGCCATTGTTTTGACTTTTTTTTTCTCCAAAAGTTCCAAAACAATGCAACAGCATATGAAACAGTAATTGCTGCTCCTGGAATTTGAGGAAATCACACCTAAAACCTAAATTACTTAAAAAAAAAAGGAGCTCTTACAGCCACAATTTTTTCCCATCCATCTTGGATTACCTAGAAAATAATTTATGCTAACTGGAGAGTGCCACAGAAGTTTGGAGGTTTATAGTTTCAAATCATCAAATACTGAGTTTAGAACGAAATATAGTACCTGCTGTCATGCTCTGGCTACTGATCAGATTATTAACTACAATATGGATTTGCAGTTGGCACTACATTACTTCTGCTATAAAGCTGATTTTCCTCACAAGGTAAGTTTTCGATGTATGCAGGCTTGAAATTCTATTCTTGGCTGGTAAACTTGGAATAATTTAATAGTATGCGTGGGAGAGCCTGGTTATTTCAAAACATTTTAATCATCTCTGCATAAGCATGTAAAAAGCCTGCAGAATCTAACCGATTTTCACCAGGTTTGACACTGCAATACAATTATACTTCATGCTGTGTCAAACATGATGTAAGACAGCTTCCATGAAGGGGATCTCATTCAATCCTCTCCAGATTCCTATTATCCTGCCTTTTGTGGCTGTGATGCAAAACTGACATTCTAACTGTCCTCTCTCTCAACAAATCACCTTGCCAATACTCATACAGTTGTACCTGATAGTTTCTTCCCTTTAATTATAATATTTTGGTGTTAGCTATTCGAAAGTTGAAGTGACTTTTTGTTTAGTAGGTAGGTGCAGGGAGCTTGAGCCTTGTTGAGTGCAGATTGCTCTGATAATTTTCTGTAGCTATTCTGTACATTTCTGTTGTGCAGCACTCTCCTCAACTGTGGAGCCTACCACATTTCAGTCATCTTTCCTTACATCCTGAAAGTCTGACAGAATAATGTCCTCTTCCTAATACTGCATCCCGCTTGCATCTCAGCTTGATTTCATCTGGCTGTAATGACACTGCATGCCTAAGAAATTTTAATTTCTTAATGGGATGTGTGTGTATTGGTAAGGTCAGAATTTATTACCCATCTGAAGTGCCCTTTGAAAGGTGTTTGTGAGCCACTTTTATTATGGACTACGCCAGACCACTCAAAACATTCTTAAGCAGGCAGCCCATACCATAACTTTGCAATTTGTGTAAGTGTACGGTGAAAATTACCCGAAGTTAGCAAGGTTGACCAACAGGTTTTAAAACAGACAGAAATTTATTCATAAAATTACACAGTGAAACACAAAGAACAAAATAAAGAACCCCTCCAGAACCCAGTCTAATCAAACTAGACTTAACAGCTTTTAGAAAAAAGGGGCCAGCTTTGTGACACTTTCATGAATCATATAATCTGTGTGGTGTCAGTTTTAAATCAGAGGCTAGGAGTTCTGCAGTGACTAACTCACCACCTGACTCCCCAAAACATGTGGACCACGTACAAGGCACAAGTGTGATGAAATATCTCATCTGTCTAGATGAGTCCAGCTACAGTAACACCCAAGAAGTTTGATAGCTTCCAGTACAAAGCAGTCTTAGTACAACATCCACAATTATTCACTCCTTTCACCATCAATGGACAGGAGCATCAGTGTGTGCTTTTTGCAATAAGTATTGCAGAAATTCACCAAGTTCATTGAACAACACCTTCCAAACTCATGGCCACCATCATCTAAAAGGACAAAAGTGGTTGATATTTGATAGTTGATATTTGGGAACAAGCCCCCTCCAAGTCACTCATCATTATGACTTGGGAATATATCGTCATTTTTGCAGTACCAAAATCCAAAGTAGTTCACTGGTTGTGAAGTATTTAGCCATTATAGAAATGGGACCTTTTAAATGAAGAGAAACAGTTTTTTTTGAAGTATTAATTTACAATTGACAGGTAATGAATGGATGTGAGTTTGAGCTATTATTTTTTTTCACTGTCACAGACTTTCTCACATCTTGCGGATACTTTCTTTCCCTAATTGTAAGAAAGAAAATCCTTATTAATTCACCCTACAGTATCTTATACATTTTCTGAGTTGGTGGCCTCAGGTTCTAGATTCCCCAGGTAAAGGAAACATCCTTCGAGCATCAATATGTCAAATGTTATAATTTTGTGTTTCTATTACATCGTTTAGTGTTTTGTCAAATCAATATATCCTCATAGGACAATCCTCTCTCAGCCAAGGAACCAGTTTACTGAACCGACACTGCACTCCTCTCAGGCAAGTATATCCTTCCTTTGATGTGGAGACAATAGCTGCATAGAATCCTTTTGGTGTGGTCTCACCAAGGCTATATACAATAACAGAAAACATGCTTCACTCTTATACTCCAAAGCCTTTGCAATAATGGCTAAAATATCACTGTTTTCTCAATCACTTGCTGTATTTGCGTTTTTACTTAGTGAAAATAGATAGGTCCTCTGGGCCTGATAGCATTTATCCTAGGATTCTCTGGGAAGCAAGGGAGGAGATTGCAGAGCCATTGGCCTTGATTTTTATGTCCTCGTTGTCTACAGGAATAGTGCCAGAAGACTGGAGGATAGCAAATGTGGTTCCCTTGTTCAAGAAGGGGAGTAGGGATAACCCTAGTAACTATAGGCCAGTGAGTCTCACTTCTGTTGTGGGCAAAATCTTAGAGAGAATTGTAAGGGATAGGATTTATGAACATCTGGATAGGAATAATGTGATCAAGGATAGTCAGCAAGGTTTTGTGAAGGGCATGGGCCATATCTCTCTAAACCCTTCCTATTCATGTACTTATCCAAAAGTCCTTTAAAGGTTGTAACTGTGCCTACATCTACCACTTCCTCTGGCAGATCATTCCACATATGAACCACCCACTGTGTGAAAAGATTGCCCCCTCAGGTTCCTCTTTCTCCTCTCATTTTAAAAATATGCTCTCTAGTTTTGAATTCCTCCACCTTAGGGAAAAGACCTTCGCTATTCACTTTATCTATTTCCCTCATGATTTTATAAACCCCTACAAGGTCACCTCTCAACCTCCTATGATCTAGTGAACAAAGTCTCATGCCTATCCAGCTGTTCCTCATAACTCAAACCATCCCTTCCCAGCAACAACCAGGCAAGTCTTTTCTGAACCCTCTCCAATTTAATAATATTATTCCTGTAGCAGGGTGACCAGAACTGCTCCAAAACGAATACAGGAAGAGCTAGCCATTTCGATACAAAATTGGCTCTAAGGTAAGGGATTGAGGGTGGTGTTGGAGGGCTGCTTTTCGGACTGAAGGCCTATGACCAGCAGTGTCTCACAAGGATCAAAGCTGGGTCCTCTAATTTTTTGTCATTTCTACACATGTTTTGGATGTGAATATAGGAGGCATGGTTAGCAAATCTGCAGATAACACCAAAATTGGTGTTGTAGTGGACAGCAACGTATGGAGTCAGCTATTACGAGGGGGCATAGCTTTATATTAAGGGGTGGTAGGTATAGGACAGATGTTAGGGGTAGATTCTTTACTCAGCGAGTCGTGAGTTCATGGAATGCCCTGCCAGTAGCAGTGGTGGACTCTCCCTCTTTATGGGCATTTAAACGGGCATTGGATAGGCATATGGAGGATAGTGGGCTAGTGTAGGTTAGGTGGGCTTGGATCGGCGCAACATCGAGGGCCAAAGGGTCTGTACTGCGCTGTATTTTTCTATGTTCTATGATTCGTGTACAAGGACACCAAGTCCCCTCTGATTTCAAACACTTCTCAGTTCCTCAATCATTTAAAAATACATTTTTAAAACCAATTTCCAACAGACATGGATAATATTGCGCTCGTTTTATATTCCATCTGCCATATGCTAGCTTAACCAATCTAAATCACTTTGCAGTCTCTGCCTCTTCCTCACAGCTTACTTTTGCCAAACATTGTCAACAAATCTGGATACATTTCATCTGGTTTCCTAATCTAATTCATTGTACACAGCTGAGACTAAACTTCTGATCCTTGCAGTATTTCGCAACTTATTGTCTACTAGCCAAAAATGACCCATTTATTCCTGCAGTCTGCTTTTTGTTCATTAACAAATTCTAAAACCACATGATGACATTGCCCAAATCCCATGGTTCTTACTTTTGTGTAACATAACTTGAAAAACAAGACTTCGATTTAATAAGTCTACATTAACTCTTCCTAATGGTATAATAATTTTGTGCCGTATCATACACACCATACAATAAATTCTAGATTACTTAGTGATATATAGTTCTCTGTTTCTCTTTCTCCTTTTATTTAATGGCAGGTTCTTTCCAGTTCATGAGGAGGCTTACCTGGAATCTTGGGAATTCTGGAAGATTAAAGCTAATGCATCCACTGACTTTGTATCCATCTCTTTTAAAGCACTAGGATGTAGACCATTTGGTTTAGGGGATTTGGTGGCTTTTAATTAAGTATGTGCTTATTATCTAATGTGCTAAATCCCTAATTTTCACATGCCCATTATTCCCCATCGCTTTTTATATCCTCTGTAGTGAAGATATTTTAACTATCTGAATCATGCCCCTGTGCTATTTCCTTATTCCTCATTGTAATCTTTCCTGTCACTGCCTCTAAGAAACAATATGCTCACTAATCTCTCTTTTAATCTTATTACTGTGGATGATTTCAAAATCCAGTTTTCTGTTTGTGAATAGTTTATCATTTTTGGCTACATTATAAACCTCTTCTGTTAATCTGATACTATGTTTAATTTCTTTTGTTAACAGTTGCACCACTTTTATCTCTTGTTTTTATCCCTTTAAGTGATGTATCTTTCATTTGTTTAATTAATATGCTCTTTCAATACATTGCGAAAGGCACAAATGTTTAATTTTATGTTTAAAAAAATGAAATGGATGTAGGAAGGTCAATCAAAAACCATATGAAATTGAGCAAAAGAAAAGGTCATCAAGCTTGCCACGTATGATAAGTGAAGTATCATGATCAGACCTCTACATCTGCACCCTTCCCTGTAGTCATGTCACCTCCTAGAAGAGTAAAAATGTACAGGAAAAAGAATTAGAATGACTAAGGAAAAAAAGAAATCTCTGGAAAGTTCATTTTCAATCCCCCTCAGATGCTTGAAATCAGTCCAGGACATCACACAAGTAAAAACAAAGTACTGCAGATGCTGGAAATCTAAAATAAAAACAAAGTGTGGAGAAGTTCAGCATCTATGCCAGCATCTGTGGACAGAGAAATAGAGTTTATGCTTCAAGATGAGCTCTGAACCAGTTCCAAGTAAGTCATAATCGATTTGAAACATGAACTCTGTTTGTCTGTCTCACAGATTATGCCAGATCTACTATCTCTTCTACTAGGAGGAGAAAGTGAGGTCTGCAGATGCTGGAGATCAGAGATGGAAATGTGTTGCTGGAAAAGCGCAGCAGGTCAGGCAGCATCTAGAGAACAGGAGAATCGACGTTTCGGGCATTAGCCCTTCTTCAGGAATGAGGAAAGTTGGTCCAGCAGGCTAAGATAAAAGATAGGGAGGAGGGACTTGGGGGAGGGGCGCCGGAAATGTGATAGGTGGAAAGAGGACAAGGTGAGGGTGATAGGTCAGACTGGGGGGGGGGCGGAGAGGTCGGGAAGAGGATTGCAGGTTAGGAAGGCGGTGCTGAATTCGATGGATTTGACTGAGACA
>NC_057725.1:21235077-21282463 GCF_004010195.1 Chiloscyllium plagiosum | reverse complement strand
ATATCATGTGAATGTTACTTGCCTCTTGTCAGCCCAAGCCTGGACATTGTCCACATTTTGGGCATGGGCTACATCAGTGTCTGAGGAGTCATGAATGACGTTGAAGATTGTGCAGTCATCAGCAAACAGGACTGCAGAACATGGATCAGATCTGTTTGTTGTGGAATCGCTTATCTCTGCATATCAATTGTTGCTTATTCTATTTGGCATGCAAGTAGCCCTGTTTTGTAACTTTGCCAGGCTTTACTAGCTTCGCTTATATTCCGAGTGAAGAAAAAGCAGTGGATGATATACGCTTAAGTGTTGTTGTGCTAGTCAGCTACCTTAACGCTATATATAATTCAGTCAAATCCATCAAATTCAGCACCGCCTTCCTAACCTGCAATCTTCTTCCCGACCTCTCCGCCCCCACCCCAGTCTGACCTATCACCCTCACCTTGACCTCTTTCCACCTATCACATTTCCGACGCCCCTCCCCCAAGTCCCTCCTCCCTATCTTTTATCTTAGCCTGCTGGACCAACTTTCCTCATTCCTGAAGAAGGGCTAATGCCCGAAACGTCGATTCTCCTGTTCCCGAGATGCTGCCTGACCTGCTGCGCTTTTCCAGCAACACATTTCCATATCTCTTCTACTAACCAATGTATCTTTCATTTGTTTAATTGATATGCTGTGTCAATACATTACAAAAGCCACAAATGTTTAATTTTATGTTTAAAAAATATGAAATGGGTGTAGGAATGTCAGTCTACCAACACTTCTTGGTTATTCTGGGATGTCACATGCTAACTATAAAATGGAACAATTATCAATCAGTAAAAATCAGACAGGCCTAACAGACCTGGAGCCAAGACAGATCTTGCACAACACAGTGTATTCTGAACAATGTTATATTAATAGATCTCCAATGATATTAGTTAATGGTGTCAGAAAATACACTTACCTAATGATTGTAACATTATTCAACACAACAGACAATGTGTCAATATAATACAGCCAAAATCACTAACAACAGTTAAACTTGTCATTTAACTAATTTGCTTTTCTTTCTGGAAATTTACTGTGCACAGAATTAGCTGCCAGAGTTACTTACACAGCATTGACTGTTAACTACTTTGGAACATCACAAATGGTTCTATATAAATACATATAAATAAGCTTTCTGCATACATTAATACAATGGACGCCTGCAGATTTGCCCAGATATTATAACAGTGTGATTATACTTTGCAAATTACTCTAACTTTCTTTGAGCTCCAATGTTTAACCTCCTCTTCATCTCTGTTTTTGAAGATGCCAAGTCCATGACTACACAAATCTGTAGCCATCTGTAGCCAACCTGGTTTTAATTCCAACTATCGTGTTCAATCGTTCTGGTCAAAGCCACTAAGATTATTCTTTGTGATAGTTACTAGGCAGTTGTTTCTTTAAACCTTGCTCAACCTTTCCATAATTTTCAGTACAGTTGACCACTTCAGCCTCTTCCTCCTCTTGACTTAACATCTATGATACTACGTTCCTATGAATCACTGATAAGATCCATATTTGTTTTTAGATTACTTACAGTGTGGAAACAGGCCCTTCGGCCCAACAAGTCCACACCGACCCTCCGAAGAGCAACCCAACCAGATCCATTCCCCTACATTTGCCCCTTCACCCAACACTATGGGCAATTTAGCATGGCCAATTCACCAAACCTGCACATTTTTGGAATGTGGGAGGAAACCGGAGCACCCGGAGGAAACCCACACAGACACGGGAAGAATGAGGCAGCAGTGCTAACCACTGTGCCACGGTGCCGCCCTTCTTTTGCCCTTCTGAAAGTGATGAAAAGCCAGCTTCTTGAACTGCAGCAATCTGTCTTTTTACAAAGGGCTTTTATGATTTTGAAGCAGAATTGATGGAGGAATGGCAATGAGTTTTCAAGTAAGAAAGATATCCTCAGCTAGACAATACAAATTACAAACTACATGAGATTGAGTAAGTTCATGAATGGGGTGCCAACTAAATAGTGCTTTCCCGTGGACAGATCTTCCACTGTTTTTGGAACTCCAGGCAAATGAGTATTCCATCACACTCCTGACTTGCAAGTTATTTCGCACAGAATTTGCAGCTTCTGATCTGCTCTCATAGCTACAGCATGTATGTGCTCATTCCAGTTAATTTTCCAAGATATTAACATAGAACGGTACAGCATAATATTGGCCTTTTGACCTATAATTTTGTGCCAAGCTTTTATCCTACTCTAAGATCAAACTAACCTACATTTTACTATCATCCATGTGCCGATCCAAGAGTCACTTAAATGTCCCTAATGTATCTGACTCTACCACCACTACTGGCAGTGCATTCCATGTACCCACCACTCTGTGTAAAGAATCTACCTCTGCCATCTCCCCTAAATCTTCCTCCAATCACCTTAAAATTATGTCCACTCATGACAGTCATTTCTGTCCTGGGGAGAAGTCTCTGGCTACCTACTCTATCTATGCTTCTCATCCTTCTTCACTCCAGTGAGAAAAGACCTAGCCCCCTTAACCTTTCTTCATAAAACATCCCCTCCAGTCCAGGGAACATCCTGGTAAGTATCCTCTGCACCCTCTCTAAAGCTTCCACATCCTTCCTATAATGGGGCAACCAGAACTGAATACAATATTTCAAGTGTAGTTGAACCAGGGCTTTATAGAGCTGCAAGATAAACTTGCGCCTGTTAAACTCAATCCCCCTGTTAATGTAAGTCAACACACCATAAGCCTTAACAACCTGTGTGGCAACTTTGAGGGATCTATGGATATGGACACTGCCAAGAATCCTGCCTTTAACCCTATAATCATCATTCAAATTTGACCTTCCAAAATGAACGACTTCACACTTTTCCAGGTTGAACTCCATCTGCCACTTCTCAGCCCAGCTCTGCATCCTGTCAGTGTCACATTGCTATGTGCAACAGCCCTCCACACCATCCACAACTCCACCGACCTTCATGTCATCGGTGAACTTACTAACCTAACCTTCCAGTTCCTCATCCAAGTCATTTATAAAAATCACAAAGAGCAGAGATCCCAGAACATATTCCTGTGGAACATCATTGGTCACTGAGCTCCAGGCTGAATACTTTCTATCCAATGCCACTCACTGTCTTCTGTAGGCCACCCAATTCTGTATCCAAATCACCAAATTTCCCTGTATCCCATGCCTACTTACCTTCTGAATGACTCTACCATGGGAAACCTTATCAAACACATTGCTAAAATTCATATACACCACACTCGCTGCTCTACCTTCAATGTGTATTGTCACACTCTCAAAGAATTCAGTAAGGCTTGAGAGGCATGACTTGCCCCTCACAAAGCTCTCTTTATCTCTAATCAAACTGTGCTTTTGTAAATAATCACAAATCCTATCTCTCAAAATCCTCTCCAATGATTTGCCTACAATTGATGTAAGATTTAATGGTCTGCAATTCCCAGGGTTATCCCTCGTACCCTTCTTGAAATGGAGTAACATTTGCCATCTTTCAACCATCTGGTACTACTCCGGTGGACAGTGAGGATGCGAAGATCATCGCCAAAGGCGCAGCAATCTTTTCCCTCACTTCCAGGACATTGAAAAATTCAGTGACGATAATTCCATTGAGTCTCTGGGGGAGGTGATTTGACAACCTAATGTTGAAGTTGATCATTACTTTGTGCTTGGATGGCCTGAAGATTTGCCATTTATCAGCCGAAATCTGAATCTTGTCCAGGTTTCACTTCCTGAAGGCACAGATGGAAATCATTTGGTTGGAAACAGCTCTGAACATTTTGTAATTAGAAAATGGCCCCACTTCTGGCCTCATGATGGAGGGATATTGTTGATGAAGCAGCTAAAGATGACAAGGCACAGGTCTTGAGAAACACCTGCAGTGATGTCTGGGGCTTAGATGAGTGGTGTCCAATAGCCATAACAATCTTCTAATGTTAAGTATGACATTAGCCAGTGAAAGAAAGTTGTCCCTCTGATTCTCATTGCTCTCAGTTTACTGCAGAGCCTTGATGCTAAACTTGGTTGAACGTTTCCTTGATGTTAAGGGCAGTTTATCTCATTGCAACTCTTGAATTCAACCTTTTTTTTCTGATTGAACCAATAACAGAACATGAACTGTGCATCAGTGAGCAGGTTCTCGATGATAATGGACTGTGAGATAGTAGTGTTGGTGTTCTTTCCAACACTTGGTTGAGGGTTGACTGATAGGACAAAACCAATTAAGCTGAGAATTGCCCTGTTTTCTAAGAATAGGACATACTTGGGCAATACCTCAAATTGTTGGTTAGGTTCCAGCACTTTAATTTCACCAAACCAGTTTCACTAGAAGGGGAGTTTAGATTTTTTAAAAAATCTATTCATGGGATAGGTGTGTTGCTGGTTATGTCAGCATTTGTTATTCCAATTTGCCTTTGCAACCCTAATTACCCTGGAGGTGGTGGTGAGCTGCCTTCTTGAATGCCTGTCCTTGTGGTGAAGGGATAATCCCACAGTGCTGTTCGGAAGGGTGTTTAAAATTTTGACCCAATAACACTGTATAAATAGTGGTATATTTCATAATCACAATGGTGTGTGGCATGGAGGGGAAGTTGCCGGTGAGAGAGGTTCCTTGCATCTGTTCCATTTGTCCTTGCAGATGTTTGGAAGGTGCTATTAAAGGAGCCTTGCTATTTTACTGTAGTGTATCTTACAGATAACATACACTGATGCTACTGGACATCCGTGATCAAGGGAGTAATTGTTGAAGATGGTAGATGGCTTGCAGACTGTTTTCTCCTTCATTTACTGAGCCTCTTAAGTGTTAGTGGGCTGCACCAATCCAGGCAAGCGGAGACTACTCCATCACACTCCTGACTTGTTTGTTGTCTTTCTGGAGCACAAGGTCTCAGCTGTACAGTCATCAGTGAAGATGCTCGGCCTCAAGCAATCACAACTATCTTCATTTGCAGGAAATCAATTCAGAAGCTCCACAAGGTCGTATCCCAGATCTAAACTATATCAGATGTGTCAATAACCTGTGGGTGTTTGGTACGCTTACATTCATTGCTCAGACCATTGAGGTTAGGAGTTGGAATGTCACATTGTGGTTGCTGAAGCCACTTCTGGTGTACTGTGTACATTTCTGGTTACCCTGTCAGAGGATGGAGAGGGTGCAGAAAAGATTCACAAGGATGTTATTGGCACTGAAGTTTTGAGTTATGTGGAGAGAGTGGATAAGCTGAGACATTTTTCACTGGAGCACAGGAAGTTGAGGGGTGACCTCAGAGGTTTATAAAGTCTTGAGGGGCATATAAGGTAAATGGTTGGGGAGTTCAAAACTAGAGGACATAATTGTAAGGTGAGAGGAGAAAGATCTATAAGAGTCATGAGGGGCAACATTTTTACACAAAGGATCATTAGTACCTGGAAAGAACTGCCAGAGGAAGTGGTAAATGCAGGTACAGTTACAATATTTAAGACATTTGATAGATACGTGAATAGGAAAGATTGAAAAGGATGTGGGCCAAATGCAGGCAACTGGGACTAGTTTAATTTGGGAAACTTCATTAGAATGGATGAGTTGGACCGAAGGGTCTATTTCCGTGCTGAGTCAGTAAGCTTAAATGGAGACATTTGTTGATACTTGTATTATGTTCAGTACTGTATACATGATTTCAGATGTGCCCAGGATCTAGACAGGATTCAGGTCTGGACTTCAATTGTTGCATTTAGTGTGTTCAGCCATTGTTTCATAATCCTGTGGAATAACGCTAACAGATTGACATCTGATATCTATAAAGGTGATAACCTGAAGGAGAGACTGTGCTGGAATATCCACTGAAAATGATTGCAAATGCTTCAACCTGGAATTTGCACAGATTGCCTGGGTTCCACTAGCATTGAAGATGCATGGAACCTTATCTCCTCCAGTTAGCTATACAATTGCCCACTACAATATACAACTTAATGAGACAGGAATGCAGAGCTTTGATGTGATCTGTTGGTTTATAGGAAGCTGCTGTTTTGGTTTAGCATGCACAAAGTCCCATATTGTAATTTCCCTGTAGTGGCTTGTGGATAGTCTCCATGTTTGATTTCTTTATGGCTATTTTCAGTAAGGCCCCAGATGGCACACTAAGCTATTTCCATTTTTCATGTACATGATACATGATACAATAACACTTTGTCTACGTATCATGATGACACTGAGACTTGGTTATACACCCCAAAACCAGACTATCACAATGACATACAAGAGATATAAAGAGGAGAAGTCAATGTCGTCCGTCAAGCCAGCTCCACCATTCTCTACCACCATAACTGATTGTGGGCTTCAACTCCACTTTCCCACCACTTCCTTTATGATTTGATTCCATGAGAAAAAAAAATCTCAGCCTTAAATATATCCAATAACAGCTTATCTATAACTCTCTGGAGGAGACAATTCTGAAAGGTACACATCTGATGCTAAATAATCATTTCCCTAATCTGAGACAGCGCCACCATGCTTTAGATTTCCTGGCCAACGGAAGCAACCTCTCAATGTTGACCCTGTCAAATCCATTCAGAATTTTGCATCTTTCAATTAGATCAGGCCTATTCTCCTAAACTCCAGAAAATATGGGCCCAATTTATTCTCATCACACTGGCAAATGGGATTAGATTGAGTTGGAATATCTCGTTGGCATGGACAAGTTGGACCAAAGGATCTGTTTCCGTGCTGTACGTCTCTTTGACTTTATTTCGCAGGGCAACTTTATCATTCCAATCTAGTTGTTACAAAGCGGAGGTCAAACCCCTTCTGCTAACTAAAACCAAAGCAGCCAGAGAGGCTCCCCCCACCTTTTAATCTGTTAAAAGATGTGCAAAAAGTGCTATAACCTACCTCTCACCCCACAATCTGTTATAAAGGAGTGGCTAAATGAAATGAAATCCTTTCACTCACTCTATAATCAACAAGTAACAATCTGTTTAATCTAACTCAAAAAGTGAACAATTTAACAGAACCACTAACAAACTGAACAATTCCCTTGTAACTACTATTCCCGAATAAAACAAAATTCTAATGGTATGCTGGTTCAATAAATACAAGTCCCACTTACATAAAGTAAAAATAAAACAGAATTTAAACTCTCAAAATTTCAGCCAGGTTATGTCTTCCAGAATGCTCCTCGCACTCTGCTCGGTTCATTTTTTAGGAATGCCTTTCTCTTTCAAATTCTTATGTCCATTCTTGTCAGGAATGTTCTGTGAATTCTGCTGTTTGTTTAGTTAAGATTGCTGCGGTACCTTTATTTATTATTCTGAGAGCTAAAAATTGTTATTGCTTAGCAGATGGCACCGATTTTCAAATGCCCTCTTGCTTTATATCCTTGATGGCCTATTAATTTCTTACAGTAGAATTGGTACTAGGTAGTCAAAGCCATCAGATTTAAATTTAATTGATTTTTAATGTCTAAGGGCTTGACTCAAGTCGCTAAATTCAAAATTTGATGTCTTGATAACAAAACTGCTGCTTTACCTGCTAACTGCACGACTTTTTGATAAAAATATTTCAATTTGAATACTTTCAGTGCTGGCATACTGCTGCCCACACATTTTCAAAATCGCTAAGCATAGAAAAACAAACTTGTTTTAAAGGGGCCATGCACTCTTTCTCCCCTTCCATCATTTTACAAATATCAAATTCTAACATCCTGTCTTCCAATCCATAAATACTCTACCCAACCTCACAACATAGTAATGCCTCTGATGCAAGTACATCCTTTCATAAATAGGGACCAAAAATTACACATTTTAAATATGATCTTGCTAAAACCCTGTAGCATGACTTCTATATTCCTGTAATTCCAAACTCCACTTGCATCACAGGTCAACATGCCGTTTGCCTAATTTTTGTAATCGTGTGCCAACTTTCTGAGATCCTTGTATATGCACATCCAACTCCTTCTGAACATTCTTAACAGGTTTCACACCTTTTAAAAAACATTTTTTTTCTGTTCTTATGATCAAAGTAAATAGTCTCTCACTTTCCATCATCATATTGACTGAAGGTCTCATCAACAGTGCCAACAAGCAATAACTTGTTTGGGTTCTGCCAGGGACACTCAGCTCCAGACCTCATTTAAATCTGGACAAAACACCTGAATTCCAGAGATGGGTGTGCCACTGATATCAAGGACATATTTGACCAAGTGTAGCATCAAGGAGTCCTAACAAAATTGGAGTTAGTGAGAATCGGGGAAAACTCACTGTTGATTGGAGTTATACATGGCACAGAGGAAGATTGTTGTTGATGTACTTGGTTGTCAACCATCTCAGCTCCAGCACATAAATGCAGAGTACATTTTTCTCAAACTGCTCAGAGTTGTTATTACATACCTCTGGAGCAGACGGGATTTGTAATCAGACCCCCTGATTCAGAGGTCCTCAGTGTTATCTTCTTTTTCTTGAGATTTTTACACACTTGATGCAACTGCAATACACTAACCTCTGTGAAAAACCAAAATTTATTCAGCACAGTACAGTACAAGCCTTTTGGAGAAACCCTTTAACACACTTCACAGGGTTTGCAGAGCTATGTCAAAGATCTCTCTCTGAACAAAGGAAACAGTCCTTCCTTTATACAAAATCTTGACATCACAGTCCATAATGGCCAGAAGACAACCCCCAGCCATCCCCCCACAGTCACATGCCACTCAAGACACAATGCAGCGATCTGATCATCTTCAGAAATAATGTAATGTAAATCATCCCTTAATGGCCAAATCTGTTCTGAATTATCTCTTAACTACAGGGATTAGTCAGAATTTTTAAATTGCAATGTTCTTATTGATTTCTGAATGAGGGATGAGAATGTAATTCTTTTACTTTCAATAACTAGGAAACGGCCATATAAATGGCTCTGAATGCCAACGGATTTCTTACATTCTACCTGTGAGACAGAGACATCCCACCCTAGCCTCGGGACATCCAATTTCCTACAGGTCAACAGAACAAATTAACCCTTTAATATCTCAGTGTCCTGGGCCCAGGTGTTCAGCTGCTTTATCCAAAACCTTCCCTTCATCAGATGTTCAGAAGTCTGAATAGTCATTAATGATTGCACAATGTTCAGGATTGCTCAGACACTAAAGCAGTCCATGTGCAAATATGATAGGACCTGAGCAATGTCCAGGCTGGGGTTGACAAGTGGCAAGTAACAATTCATTCCACACAAATGGCCATCTCTATCAAGAGGGAATTTAACCACCATCTCTTGACATTCAGTTACATTACCATTGCTGACTTACCAACTGTCAATGGCCTGGGGTTACCTGAACTGAGCTTACTGTATAAATGCAATGGCAACAAAAACAGATCTAAGCTGAGAAATTCTGCAATTAGCTCAGTTGGCTGGGTGATGCAGAGTGACACTAATAGCATAGGATCAATTCTTGCATTGGCAGAGGTCACCATGAAGGTTCCACTTTCTTGATCTCTGAGGAAGTGACAGCCTCAGATAAAACTCACCACCAGTTGTCTCTCTGTAAAGAGACAACGGTCTTTTGTGACTATAGTAACTTTACCATTACATAGTTCTTCATATATACATTAAAAATAGTGAATAGATGTAGGGGTGGAAAAGCTCAGATAGCATCAGCACAGGCTGAAACCGTACTGTCCAAGCTTGGAGAATATACAAAAACTACTACTATAGCCTGAAAAGCATTACACAAAGGAGATTTTTTCCCTCTGCATTTCATTTACTACCTCTACAAAATTCCCAATTTAGCACTCAATCTTCGTCACACTTCCTTATCGTTGTGCTTTCTTGATACCAAATCATTACTGCAGTCAATAGCAGTAGGACTGAAACCATCTTGTTTCATTCCTTTGTAAATTCCAAACGCTCAGCCTCCAGTTCATTGGGTGCAACCTGTTAAAGCACAATGGTTTACTAATTTGTTTAAGGAATCATGATTGCTCATGATATAACAACTTATCTTTCATAATAGGTAGTGAAATGATGGGAAATCAGAATGGCTACTAGCAGGACCTGGATTCTCTCCAGGACCAATATTCTCTTATGCTGTGCTGATCTGAACAAGGGGTTACATTGCTGAAGTGTGACTTTTACCTGACCTCCATCTCCATGGATGTTTTGTGTCCTATGGACTCATGCCAGAAGGAAAAGATTTAATTATACAATTAGATATACTGAAGTGTCATTTATGGTAATTGAAAAAGTAAATTGATCATGATGTGCAAGGTCAGTTCAGTAACAATTATGCTGGATTCATGATGTAATCTCATTTTGGGAAGAAAAATGCATTTGTAAAATCACAGCATGGGTTTGAACATGATATAAAATGTTTTCAACATTAGAATTGTGAAATACAGAGTGACTGTAATAAAAGTTAATTGATTCAAATAATACAAGCTTTTTTTGACATTTTTTCAAGAATCTTTCAAGCTCAACACCCCCCCACCCATCTCCTCACCTAGAATCACAAAAATTTAAGTAAATTCCATAAATACTATTTATCATCTTTAATCTTCTAGTTTTTTGAGTGGTGGTGCACTTCAATTAATCACATCTAAATGAAATAGGTTATGAAATGATTTTCCACTCAAGTTTATGCAGTGAGATCCGAAATCCGACCAGTCTAATGAATTTCAGTAGGCAATTTCGGTTCAGTGAGAATGGCAGATTGGACAGTGAGGCTATTTTCTTCTGTCCCTATAAAGCAGATTTCCATGGTAACATGCTGTTCAGTTGCTGACGATTTGGTGTTCATCCAAAATTATGAATCTGTCAGAGGATCAAAATCACTTTCAGCATCATTTAGAAACCCAAATCTGGATCTCCAGATTGTTTAATTCACTTGTAGTAGTGATCTCCTAAATATTTACAACCTTTAGGATATTTTGAGTAATATTCAAAGGTAGGGTTCAGAAAACTGGGAAGGTATTCTTCTAATTAACAATAATGAACAGCGAAAAATAGAACCATCAATATACAATATACAGACTTATAAAGACCATAAGATGCCAGCTGAAAAACCTTTGGTGACATGAGATATTAAAATGAAAGGACAGTGTTAGCAACATATCATGATAAATAGATCATTCTCAGATTGAGATAGCATAGTGTGCCCGGGGATTGACTGCTCCTATTCCTCCTAAGGATCAACAAATTTTGTAACTTGGATATGGGCATTGTACGTGTTCATGCCTTGTATGTCTATCTGCTTCCACTGGGATTATGTTCCACCCTTCCATTATCCCCGCACAATGTACCTGAATCTAAACTGGCAGAGAAAACTCTCTTTTGTAAGTCCCGACAAAAGTTCATTGACTTGAAATATTAAAGTTTTCTCTCCCTACTCATGCTATCTGGTCTGCTGAATGTTTCCAGCAATTTCTACTTTAATTCCCTTTTTTTAAGGCAGAGCTTGTGGTATCTAAAAAGATTTATTTGTGGGTGGCACGAGTTAGGCCAGCATTTATTGTCTATCCCTAACTGCCCTTGACAGACAGTGAGCTGCCATATTAAACCTTTATTTGGGGTGTTGTAAGGAAGAGAGTTTAATGATTTTGACCCACTACAATGAAGAAACAATAAAATAGTTCCAAGTTTGTCCTGCTCCCATGCACGTGATGCCGTGCAGTCAAAGCTGTGATGAGTTGGTGAAGGACTTCCAGTAGATGGCACACACATTACTCGCTATGCTGTACCTGCGTGTCAGTAATGAAAATTGAATGAGGTACTAATAATGCAGACAGGTTTGTCCTGAATATGTCAAAGCTTCCTGCGTAATCTTGGAGTTGCACTCATCCAGGCAAATGGACTAAGTTTCATCACACTCCTTGATAGTCTTTGGGGAGTCATGGGGCACGTTATTCACCACAGAATTCCTAGCCTCTGGCCTGCTCTTATATCCATAGTATTTAATTGGCTGATCTAGTTTCAGTTTCTGGCAATGGCCACTCCCAGGATGTTGATATTGAGAGGGACTTAGCAATGGTAATGTCATTGAATGTCAAGATGATGTGATTAGATTCTCTTTTGTTGAAAATGGTCATTGTCCCATACATTTGTGGTATGCATATTACTTGCCACTTGTCAGCCCAATGGATATTGTCCAGGTCTTGCTGGATATGAAATACTGTTTCAGTACCTGGGATGTTTGCAGGGAGCGTGCAATTATTAGCAAACATCGATATTTCTGACCTTATAATGGAAGGTCGGCCATTGATGAAGCAACTGAAGATGATTGGACCTAGGATACTCTGCTAAGGAATTCTTACAATGATGGCCTGGGAGTGAGGTATCTGCTCTCCAATAAACAACTACCTTTCTTTGAGCGAGGTATGGTCCGACTAAATGGAGAGTTCCCCTCAGTTCTCATTAACTCCAGTTTTGTTATGCTTCCTTGGACCAAGGCTGCAAATGGTCAGGACCTGAATGGCACCCATACGGAGTGTAAGTGAGCAGGTTATTGTGGAGAAGGTGCCTCTTAAGAATACCACTGATGATACCTTGCAACTGAGCTGGGTTTTTGCACTCGTTGTGGACGTGACACTTGTGGAAAATCTTCTTCATTGCCAGGAAGATAATAATGCATATATGCACTGAAATAACGTGGTTATTGTTATGAAGTCAAAAGAGTACGTGGTCACTTTAAGACAAAGTGCGTATCGGAGTTTATGATACATTAAATGCTGCCTGTGTATACCGAATAGCTGGGAGACAGGCTGTTCCAAAACAGATACATGCAACAATTGGCTGGTAAGTGGATATCTGAGTTTTGGTTGTTGCTTTGACAACAATTCAAAGCTGACCAATTGCATTAAGCCAAACAGTCAACCCTTCAAAACCAATCAAATTTAAAATCTGATGATGTTGACAGTCTGAAACCAATCAGACTATAATTTCAGGTGTAATCAGGGATATAAAGATGAGGGCATTTTGAAAACTGGTCAGAGCAACTGCCATCGTACACGATAGCACACATCATCTGAAAGGAAATCTCTCAGAAGGCACTATCAAAAGGTATCTTTTCCAATAAAATCAATAAACAGTAAGACAATGACCCAGGAAGATGACAGCAGAATCAGAAAGATGGAAGGAAACGGATTCTGAAGACCAGAAGGAAGAAAACAATAATAGACTGTATGAACTTTGAGAGATTAAATAGATTTAATGTTTAACCATTGTGTTATTGGAGCAGCATTTTAATAAAGGAGAAAGCGAGGACTGCAGATGCTGGAGATCAGAGTCGAGAATGTGTTGCTGGGAAAGCACAGCAGGTCAGGCAGCATCCGAGGAGCAGGAGAATCGACGCTTCGGGCATCAGCCCTTCATCAGGAATGAGGCTTGTGGGTCGGGCTGAGCGATAAATGGGAGGGGGAGGTAGCTGGGAAAGCGATAGGTAGATGAAGGTGAGGGAGAAGGTGATAGGCCAGAGGGGGAGTGACGGACGGATCCGGAGATGAAGGGCTTTTGCCCGAAACGTCGATTTTGCTGCTCGTTGGATGCTGCCTGAATTGCTGTGCTCTTCCAGCACCACTGATCCAGAATCCGGAGAGCGGTGCCGAGTTGGAGGCTTCGGACTGGGATAGTGTGTGGGGGGGGGGGGGGGGGGGAGAAAGAAATGGAGGAAGCTGTTGATATTGACTGCCTCGGTTTCGGGCATAAGCCTGATTTGATTCCTAATGAAGGGCTTATACCCACAACGTCAATTCTCCTGCTCCTCGGATGTTGCCTGATCTGCTGTGCTTTCCCAGCAACACACTCTCATCTTTTAATACAGTTGGGGCCAGATAGTGATGAGTTAACAAAAAGGGGGCTCGGATTTATAATAGCTTCTGTTTATTGTTCACTGTTAGGAAAATAATTCATTTTTACTGTAAACAGTGGAAATCAGGGGTTTTCTTTCACTCACTCACAATTTTAGTAAATGACAAGCTTTTCTGAGTTGTTAGTTTTAATTAGCAGAGGGGTTTTACGTCTGTGTCATAATACTATGTTTGCAGTTAATTCTGGAGCACAAGTCCTATTGCCAGCATGTTGACAGGCTCAAAGCCTTTGCAGGATCCAACTCAGTCAGCCACTTCTTGGTATCACATGGAGTGAATCGTACTGGCTAAAGATTAACATCTATGACTCTGGGGATGTCAGGAAGAAACCTATTGCCGTAATACTTTCCCTACATCTTCACCTCAAAAACAACTTACTTATATAGTGCATTTAATATAAAAAAAACCCAAAGATGCTTTATAAAATTACACCTAGTCATAAGAGGAGATATTAGGACAGGTAACTGTTAAACTAAAGTTTTGGTTAAGTTTTAACAAGTGACTTAAATCAGAAAAACAAATTTCGAGAGGTGGAGGGAGGTTATTCCACTGCTTAGTGCCAACACAACTTAAGATATTGCCAATGATGAAGCATTTGAAATCAGGATGCACAAGCAGCCAGAATTAAATGTATGCAAATATTCTAGAGGGTTGTGGAGCTGAAGGAGATTATAGCAAGAGACATGGAGGGTTTTAAAAAGAATGAGAATTTTAAAATTATAATTTGCTTGACTGGGAGCCTATGTAAGTGAGCAGAGTGTTTACAGCAAATGGCACTAACTGCAACTTAAGACACAATTTTGGATGGTCTTAAACTTACAGAGAGTGGAATGTGGGAAGCCAGGAATGCACTAATAATCAAGTGATGGACGAACTGAGCAGCAGCTGAACTGAGATAGGGTTATGAGGAAATAGATAGTGATGACATCAATGAGAGTTCAGAAACTCATTCAGAATCAAATAGGACACCAAAGTTGTGAACAAATTGGCTTAATATCAGATTTTTGCCAGCAAGAAGGATGAAGTTGGTTCCTGGAGAATGGAGTTTGGAGTAGGGACAGAAAGCAATTGAGTCTTCAGCTTCAGAGTTAATAAAAGTAATACTCTTTAGCTTCACAGGTAACTTTTAATTCTCTTGCCCAGATATCGCTACGATCTCTGAAACATAATAGGACCTGATAGCCCAAATAGGATTCTTCTAGTCACTTTTATAACAATTACAATCACTAGATTTGTGCTCAAACACACCGGCTATACTATCATTTGTCACTCTCCTCAAATTTGAATCCATCAAGTTTAGTTGGCTTGGTTTCAGTCTCTTAGCATGTCGGAAATCAGAATCAGAAAGAGGAAAACTAAAGCTGGGGTCACAAAGTAAACCCTTTATCACAAATCTTCAGTATTTCAAAATCCAAAGATTTTTATGATTTGACTTATGAATATACACAATATTACATAGATTTCCAATGGTATAGAACTTTGTATTGTTTCAACTTAATTATAAAAAGTGATATATGTGTTTGAATTTAATCAACTTTTAAAGTCAATAACACCTCCATGCCAGAAGTAAACTAGTTATCCTTCTGATCTCTACTCCCTTTTGTTATAGAGCATTTATCGTTGGAATATACAGTGTTACAAATTTGTGTAGAGTACTTGTGAAGTGGAAAGCAGGAAGGTGGAACTTGTTTGTAAAATGAGAGGAGGAAAGCGTGCTTGGTCCCGTGAAGACAAAGTCATTTTCTAAGTTTGGAGTTTCAAACCAGGAAATGTCTGTCAGCAGCTGATGTACAGACAGCTCTAAAATTGAAACATGTAACAATTTCCTGTGTGATTGGAAACCTTAGGCTTGTTTTGATGTTTTGGAAACTAGTTTGAATCAGCCAATTAATTTAAACTAAGCCCTCAGATACTGAAAACCTGTCAAAATTTAACTCTGATTGTTTGACTACCTGGAACCAATCGGATCATAAAGAAATTAATAGGTCATCAAGGGTATAAAAGATGAAAGCATTTGGAAATTGTGGAGAGTCAACTGCCATCTGAAGTGACAGCAAACTGCCAGAGAAAAACATCTCTTTCAGAAATTGCCACACTCTCTAAAATAGCACCATCTATTCATAAAGGGTATCCTTAGATAATATTCCTGACACCAAAATTCTACGGAAACACATTCAGAAAAAAACTCCCAGTGAAATCATCCCTGAAAGAAAGATATTTGTGATAGGTGAGACAGTGGAAGAGACATTCTGGAAGAGACATTCTGTGTGGAGTTTGAGTCTAAGTGTTAATTTATTGTTTTCTTATTACTTGGGCTTTATTGGAACAGCATACTATTAGAATTTTGTTTAGTTAGGGAGTAGTTAGTGCTTGGGGAGAATTTTTTGGTTTGTTCGTAATTCTGTTAACTTGCTCACTGTTAGAGTAAAATAAATAGTTACTTGTTGCTCATAGAGGTGAATATCAAGGATTTCTTTCATTTAACAGATTAAGAGGTGAGGTGAGCTTTTCCAGGTGTTTCCGGTTTAATTATTAGACGGGACCTCTACTCCTACCGTAACAGTTTGGGTTAATTATCAGAGGGGTTCAACCTCCCCTTCGTATCAATAGGCATTATTTTCAAATGAAACCCGAGAAAATATGCTACATAACACATCATCTACACACATTTTCCCATCAAAACTTTCTGTGAGTATATCAATTTCTAAGCTTTTAGTGTTTTTTTTTAAATCTACCTTTGCCAAGTGCCATTTATGCAACTGACTTTTAAGATGGTCAGTTATTGCTGTTTTAAAATTGATCAGTATGTAAAAGCAGCCCAGTTGCAATTTTCTGCCCAATTTTCATCTCTCCTTGGAGGGATCAGTGAGCTTTCATCTTGATATCTCATCAGCACTGACAGTGAGAAAAGCACTAAGTACAAATGTGCCGTTTCACCTCGACTCCAGGATTTCCAACAAAAACACTACTCCTCCTTCCAAATGTTGAATTCTAGCAACAATGAGAAGAATAAGTACGGAAATGTTAATTATAAACAAAATTCTTTCCACCAGCTTACATACCCAAGATAGGCCTGATACACAAAATCACAGTGGAAAACTAACCTTTTATGTAGCTTATTAACGAGAAAAGTTACAAGTCTAATCTTCCAAGTTTCTGTAATGGTATGGAGGTAGTTAAATCATGGAACATTTGATCTCCATTTATATGTATGTCAATTTAATTTTTATCGAATTTGTAAGTCAGTATGCAGTGATTGCTGTAGCACCGAATTGCAAATTCGGATTGTGCAAAGTCTTTGAAATCTACTTGATTCCAATCTTTTAATCCAGAGAAGAGGCATAACAACTCACCACACCATGTTCCTCTTGCACCTCCACTCTATTTCCCAGGCCATGTTTAGTTCCACTCTTATCCACCTGCTAATCAACACCCAGATCACTCGACTACATCTGTGCTATCAGGCTATTTGTCTGACATTCAGTACAGGCAAATCCACAATTTTCTCCAATTAAAAACGGAAAATCCAAAGGCACGAGCTGAAGCGGTCAATCCCTTTTTACCTCTATTTAGATGTATTCTAGTTTTTTTCAATTCAAGATCATTTCTTGCCAGCGTATTTATACTATCCGATAGGTGCCCAGAATGTTTTCCTTCTTGACTGTCCTTTTGAAAAATTACATACCCATAATTACTTAGTTCTCAGCTATGAACCCCTTTTAACTATAATGGTCATAACATCATATGTATTGTGCAATTAATTGTTGTGTTTTGCTCCAAATACTCTGCATATTTAAGTATCATTGATAGTTACAGGTGAGGTGCCGGAAGACTGGAGGTTGGCGAACGTGGTGGCACTGTTTTAAGAAAGGTGGTAAGGACAAGCCAGGGAACTATAGACCAGTGAGCCTGATGTCAGTGGTGGGAATCCTGAGGGACAGGATGTACATGTATTTGCAAAGGCAAGGACTGATTAAGGATAGTCAACATGGCTTTGTGCGTGGGAAATCATGTCTTGAGTTTTTTGAAGAAGTAACAAAGAGAATTGATGTGATCTATATGGACTTCAGTAAGGCACTTGACAAGGTTCCCCATGGGAGACTGGTGAGCAAGGTTAGATCTCATGAAATACAGGGGAACTAGCCATTTGGATACAGAATTGGCTCAAAGGTAGAAGACAGAGGGCACTGGTGGAGGGTTGTTTTTCAGACTGGAGGCCTGTGACCAGTGGAGTGCCACAAGGATCGGTGCTGGGTCCACTACTTTTCTTAATTTATATAAATGATTTTGATGAGAGCATAACAGGTACAGTCAGTAAGTTTGCTGATGACACCAAAATTGGAAGTGTAGTGGACAGCGAAGAAGGTTACCTCAGATTACAATGGGATCTTGATCAGATGGGCTAATGGGCCGAGAAGTGGCCGATGGAGTTTAATTTAGATAAATGCGACGTGCTGCATTTTGGGAAAGCAAATCTTAGCAGGATTTATACCCTTAATGGTAAGGTCCTGGGGAGTGTTGCTGAACAAAGAGACCTTGGAGTGCAGGTTCATAGCTCCTTGAAAGTGGAGTCATAGGTAATAGGATAGTGAAGAAAGCATGTGTTTTGCTTTCCTTTATTGGTCAGATATTGAGTACAGGAGTTGGGAGGTCATGTTGTGGCTGTACAGGACATTGGTGTGGCCACTGTTGGAATATTGCATGCAATTCTGGTCTCCCTTCCTATCGGAACAATGTTGTGAAACTTGAAAGGGTTCAGAAGATTTATGAGGATGTTGCCAGGGTTGGAGGATTTGATCTCTCGGGAGAGGTTGAATAGGCTAGGCCTGTTTTTCCTGGAGTGTTGGAGGCGGAGGGGTGACCTTATAGAGGTTTACAAAATCATGAGGGGCATGGATAGAATAAATCAACAAAGTATTTTCCCTTGGGTCGGGGAGTCCAGAACTGGAGAGCATAGGTGTAGTGTGAGGGGGAAAGATATAAAAAAAGACCTAAGAGGCAACGTTTTCATGCAGAGGGTGGTACGTGTATGGAATGAGCTGCCAGATGAAGTAGTGGAGGCTGGTACAATTGCAACATTTAAAAGGCATCTGGATGGATACATGAATATGAGGGGTTTGGAGGAATATGGGCCAGGTGCTGGCTGGTGGAACTAGATTGGGTTGGGATATCTGGTCTGCATGGACAGGTTGGACTGAAGGGTCTGTTTCCGTACTGTATATCTCTGACTCTTCAGCTATTGTTACTCCACACTCCAATACTCTCCTTAAACCCCTTCACATTTAAAATTTTCCTTTCCTTCATGACTCTTAAAATCCAAGCCAGTTTCCAACCCAACGAATATTGTCACTCTGTCAGTGATCCATTTTGACCAATACCATCTTCGAAGTGCACTGAAAGGTTAGTGTCAAGACACTATTTATATGCAATGCAATCATTGTATTGGTTAGCTGTTAAAATAGTTGAATTAAACTGCATTGTCAACATTAAAAGATTCAAAAGACTTGCATCGTATTGCATCCATCACAACTGCAGAACATCCAAAAGTACTTCAGTCACGGCAATCATTACCTTCCTATTTGGTTGTCATAGAGATAAGCGCAGAGAGAAGCTAATTTAAGACCACTTCCTGAGGGAGGATTCTGTATACAGGTAGCTGCTTGCAAATATCAACACTGTCCTGGGCAAGAAACTGAGTTAGCACAAAAAATCTATTAGGAAATTAGTCATGTTACTAAAATTACTGAGGAGCAAGTCAGAAGTGAAACATTTGGAAAACACAATGTTTTCAAACATTTAAAACATTAGATATTGACATCTAATATCAATGCATTGCAAAATAAATGCAACAAACCAATCTGTAGTTTTTAATCATTTCCCCCCTTCATTCACCTTCAAGACAAAAAAATCCATATTAATCACATTTTATTTTGTATTTCCACTACTGGAATTCTGAAACATAATAACTGGCTTAACCAGAAATATGTCAATACAATACAGGTGGACAAAGTGAGGACTGCAGATGCTGGAGATCAGAGCTGAAAAATGTGTTGCTGGAATCCTGAAGAAGGGCTTATGCCAGAGCTGTCGATTCTCCTGCTCCTTGGATGCTCCCTGACCTGCTGCACTTTTCCAGCAACACATTTTTCAGCCTTTCTGTAGTCATATAAAAAATCTACTTCTGTAAGTTAGGATCTATTAAATTTAGTACTAGATCATAAGGTTTTATAATTAGATTGGATTACTTACAGTGTGGAAACAGGCCCTTCGGCCCAACAAGTCCACACTGACCCTCCGAAGAGCAACCCACCCAGACCCATTCCCCTACATTTACCCCTTCACCTAACACTACGGGCTATTTAGCAATGCCAATTCACCTAACCTGCACATCTTTGGACTGTGGGAGGAAACCGGAGCACCCGGAGGAAACCCATGCAGACACGGAGAATGTGCAAACTCCATACAATCAGTTGTGTTAACAGTCCTTGAATCAATTCCTTCTGTATTTACTTTGATTAACTGTTCTCTGCTTCTGGAAAACACTGACCAAGTTATATATGCTGTTTAGTTCCAGCTTCTGAGAAACTGGTGGGTCCACCTTCTTGCCGTAGAAATGATGTGTTAGTACAATGAAATAGTGACTTTCAGCTACTTCATAGTGGTATACTATTACAAATTACACTACATAATAGCACTAGAGTTGAGTATTGGCCAGACTAGGTCAGGGTAACTGGTATCCTTTCCTGCATGTCGAGCATTATTTTTAAAGATTTATTTAAAAGTTAGATAGCTGGTGTTATATTTTGATGCTAGGACACCAATAGACAGACTTATTGGATTTAAAGTCACACCTTGCGATGCTGAACTCTCAATTTCTAGGTTTTGTCGAGGACCATAATCATTCTATTGTTGATTTGAAGTGTGAATCTAATTTTGCAGCAGGAGGAAAACCAGCAAAACTGCACACATTATGGGCTTTAAGCTTCAATTTCTCAATCTCCTTCAAATAGCTTGTACATCTTCCCTCACTAAGTGAAAACCTATTTCCAGTGCGAGCAGCAGCGAAGGTAAGACAGTTTGGTTTTAAAAGTGCTTACCGGTAGCGGGCAGCGGTGTTTTTTTTTCTCTTTCACTCTCTCTTCACAGAAAGAGCGGGAGCACCAGGGGGAAGTGACGACGACCAGAGGGGCAGCTGAGACCCGGAAGCAGTTAGTGTAAACCTACCTGGGTAGGTTTTTTCCCCCTTTAAAAGCGCGAAGGAGAGACTCACGTTTGGTATGTTGCCTCCCAGGTGCAAGGGTACGTGATGTCTCTGATCGTGTTTTCCGGGTCCTGGAGGGGGAGGGGGAGCAGCCCGAAGTCGTGGTCCATATTGGCAACAACGACATAGGTAGGAGGAGTGCCGAGGATGTTAGACAGGCATTCAGGGAGCTAGGTTGGAAGCTCAGAGACATCACGTACCCTTGCACCTGGGAGGCAACATACCAAACGTGAGTCTCTCTCGTTCCCACAAAACCGCCTATCTGTGCCCCGAACAGATATTCTTGTGTTGGCATTTGTTTTGATATTCTTGTGTTGGTTTTAACCCTCAAGTTTGATTGCAATCACCTGTTATTCTTTTTATCGATAAAGGTTATTTCCTTCACACTCTCCTCATGGTCTTATTACCGCAGGGATTAATCTCGTGAAACTCCTTTATGTTGTCTCTCTGTGGCATGGAGACCTTTCCATATGAATGACGGACAAACTGTCCACAGTTCCCCAAGTACTTTTTGAACAGCACTCGACTACTACATAAAGACTTCTTCACTGTTTCACTTTAAACAATTTGCAATGATGGACTGCACACGATTCCCTGTGCTGATTATTTGTTGTCAGATATGAAATCTGTTAATAACTCATGACGAAGGACATTTTCGCTAAACGCTCATCTGATCCTCAAACCTCTAATAAATGCAAAATTAAGAAGGATGGTGTTTTTTGCCAAAATATTTATTTGCCTTTCAAACAGCTGTGCTTCAAACGCAGCCATGTCAACTGCAACATCCACTATCGACAATGGAGCTGCTTGGAGATGCTGGGTAAGCGATGGCCTCGCACTTTTCCATCTGGATTATTAATCCAGCGAACCAGGTCATGGTGCGGAGATCAGATTCGAATCCCACCACGGCAATTGGTGGGTTCACACCAAAATGCCAGGGATGCTTGAGCCAATCCTTTAGATCTTCAGAACGGGATATCTCAGTCTGCAACTCAAATTGTGAATGTAAACCTACCCATTCAGGTGGATCATGAAATCATACAACACAGAAAGAGACCTTTTGGTCCAACTCATCCATGTAGACCAGACGTTCAAATCTGACCTAGTCCCATTTGCCACCATTTGGCTGGTATCCCTCTAGATCCTTCCTATTCATGTACATGTCCAGATGCCTTTTAAATGTGGTAATTGTACCAGCCTTCACTAATTCCTCTGGCAGTTCCTTCCATACAGGCACTGTCCTCTGGATGAAAAAGTTACACCTCAGGTCCTTTTAAAATCTTTCCACTCTCACCTTAGACCTATGCCTTCTAATTTTGGACTCTCCTACCCGAGGAAAAAGATCTTTGCTATTCATCAAATGCATGCCCCTCATGATTTTATAAACTTTGATAAGGTCACTCCTCAGTCTTTAATGTTCCAGCGGAAAAAAGCCCCAGCCTATTCAACCTCTCCCTATAGCTCAAACCCTCCAGTACTAGCAACATCCTTGTAAACCTTTTCTGCACCCTCTCAAGTTTGATAACATCCTTCCTATAGAAGGTATGTTAATTAATTCAAGTATTCACAAATTTTAAAAGTTTGAATCCTGTTTTAAGTATCCTGACTTGAACTAAATGTTCTCTGCAGGCTGTGTAAATGTAAATTGGCATATGCTTCTTCACAGTAAAAACCAAAGATGCTTACAGCTAAGTACTTAAAAGGAGTAGTTTCTTTACGCATGAGGCTTGTTAACATACGGAACAGGCTACCAGCTCAAGCAATGTGTGCCAACTCACTTAAAATGATCTTATTGCAAATAGCTGCATGCCTGAGGTGTGAGGGAAGTGAACACAGTCTGTGCAAGAAAAAAAAAGTAAATGATTGAAGAGCAACATTGTTAGCCATATGGTTATAAGTTCCTAAACCTATCTCTGCACTTATTATTAGGCAAGTACAAGGTTACAGAGTCATTACATTTGAAAATAGCACAAACATGTTGGATTTTGTGCCACTTTGTTTTCTTCATTGTCTGCAACAGCGTTTATTGCCTATTCAAAGTTGTCCTGGAGAAGATGGTGGTGAGCTTCCTTGAACCATTGTGATTCATTAGGGAAAGTAGACCCACAATATGATGTGGAGGGAGCTCCAGGATTTTTAACCAGTGACACTAAAGGAACAACATTATATTTCCAAGCCAGGATGGTGAATGTCTTGAAGGGAAACTTGCAGATGATGGTACTCGCATGCACTGGTCCTTCTAGACAGGAACGGCTGCGGATTTAGAAGATGGCGACTAAGGAGTCTTGGTGAATTTTTGCAATGTATTTATAGATGGTACACACTGCTGCTACTTAGCTTTTGTAGTGGAGGGGGTGAATGCTGGTGGATGTGGTGCCAATCAACCAGCCTGTTTTATCCTGGAAAGGAGGGTTCTTGTGACATAGTGATCAGAAACATAGAAATATCAAATTTTACAGTACAGAAAGAAGCTATTTGACCCATTATGACTCTACTGGCTCCCAAAAGAACTGCGAATGGCTGTGAATGAATTTGTTCGGCTTCAATGGGAAATTATGCTTGATTAGCATTGATTACTTTTCTGGACAGCTTTAATTTAAATAATTGTGTATTATATTATTAAAAATGTCAGTAAATATCAAGAGTTTCTTTTTCAGCTCATAGAATTTCATTTTATTGGCTTTTATTGGTAGAGGAATTGAGTTCCGGAGTCCTGAGGTCATGATGCAGTTGTATAAGACTCTGGTGCGGCCGCATCTGGAATATTGTGTGCAGTTTTGGTCGCTATACTATAGGAAGGATGTGGAGGCACTGGAACGGGTGCAGAGGAGGTTTACCAGGATGTTGCCTGGTATGGAAGGAAGATCGTATGAGTAAGGACTGAGACACTTGGGGCTGTTTTCATTAGAGAAAAGAAGGTTTGGGGTGACTTGATTGAGGTGTACAAGATGATTAGGGGTTTAGATAGGGTCGACAGTGAGAATCTTTTTCCACGTATGGAGTCAGCTATTACGAGGGGGCATAGCTTTAAATTAAGGGGGGGTAGATATAGGACTGAAGTTAGGGGTAGGTTCTTCACTCAGCGAGTCGTAAATTCATGGAATGCCCTGCCAGTAGCAGTGGTGGACTCTCCCTCTTGATGGGCATTTAAGCGGGCATTGGATAGGTATATGGAGGATAGTGGGTTAGTATAGGTTAGGTGGGCTTGGATCAGCGCAACATCGAGGGCCAAAGGGCCTGTACAGTGGTGGACTCTCCCTCTTTATGGGCATTTAAGCGGGCATTGGATAGGTATATGGAGGATAGTGGGTTAGTATAGGTTAGGTGGGCTTGGATCGGCGCAACATCGAGGGCCCAAAGGGCCTGTACTGCGCTGTATTCTTCTATGTTCTATGTAAAACATATGTAGATAGTAGTTAGTGACCCGGAAGGGCATGACCCTCTGCCAGTGGTAATGCTGCTGAGGGCAGCATAATCTCTGGAAATACTGGTTAAACTCACTTCTTGGAGCTAGATTTTTCCACAATATAATTAAAGTTGAAGGAAGTCAATTGGCTGATTTTAATTCATCCGCCCTGAGAGATTCTAAATTCCCATCAGTTCAGCAGCTAATTGTTAATAAAGAGATTTCAGTGTTTTCACCTCCATTGTTCTTTCTGGAAGGTTCTTCTATATGTGTATCAGTTTGAGAGAATTATTTCATGCTTTTGGTTCAAATTTCGCTTTATTAACCAATGTTGCCTGTTACTTTCTTGCATTTTCATTTTAAATAATATTTCAGAATTAACACTTGCATTCCCTTTACTAACATACACAAATTCTGCCTTTGTTAGTGATTGCATTCGAAATGTGACTTATACCCAATGTTGAAAGGAAAGAAGACTGCAAATTAATTCACAAAATGCTTTTTCCAACACAAGTATACTGATACTTAAGAATTCCTATAATGCACAAATTATATGAAGTTCAACACAGAAAGAAGTTGGTGATTTTCAAACTTTATTTCCATTAAAATACAGACTTACAGTCTAATTCATTGCTTTCAGGTGTCATATTTGCAAAAATAGTTCTATTATAGACAAAAACTAAATGTTTTGCATTTTGGTCAAGAGCAATCAATTTTCTGCTTCAGTCTTAATACATAAACATTACAGAAATATCAGGTATGCAGAAAAGTGATGGAAAGGTAAATGTAAAGCACAACAGAAAGGAAAACAGCACTAATTGCAAATGGGGTCATAGTCCAAATTTTATTCTTATAACCTGCTGAGCTAGTCATTTATAGCAAGTAACAAGAGTCAAACAATAATGAGGAATAAGGCTATACCAACATGTAACCTATGCTGAAGCATTATAGTGTTGTATGTTACTCTCAGTACTGAGCTAGTTAGGCAGATAAAAGGATAGTACAAACAAGCAAAAAGCTAACTTGCTGCATGTAGGAAATACTTTTAAAACTGGATACTAACTTTACCCAATAGAATATTCAAAATTTTCTGCCACTGACACATTTGAAGCAACATTCACCCCATAATATCCTGCTTAAAACAAATAAAAAGCAGTCGGAAAATTAGCCCCATTATCAACAACAGGATCAAAACAAGCATACAAAATACTGCAGGAACCAATACATACATTGGTGGCAGAGTGGAGAAATCTTCTTTTTGATCACGACAAAATGTTTCATTCCCCACTCAAAAGAAAAATTCTGTACATTTCAGTTGAAAGAATCATCACTGGGGATATGGTCTTTATGCATCTGGTGTGATGACTGTCAATTTTGATGTGGCCAATGTTTATGTCAAAAAGTCAGAATCACAAAGCTGTACAGTATTAATGCTGACTGTAGTATGGAAACAATGGCTCAGTGTCATTTACAGCACACACAATGAAAAGATGTGGCATGAGAACTGCACTGGTGAAGTGAGGCAGGGAGCAAGCTTTTCTGTACACACAAAAACTTACTTGGTTGCCCTTCTGAAAAAAAAATACCAAGCACGTACAAGTATCCAGGCATGCCCAGGTACACTGAAGTCATGATGTTTTTCTTTAAGGAAAACATACCGAAAAACTTAGTCAATCAGATTTGTCCTTTTTTTTGGGTGTAAAAGGAACCTTGCTGGCAACAGCCAAGCCCACAGCGCTGACTCCACCGGTCACTGCGGACACACTTCCCTTCACCAAGCCAGCACCCGCCACTGGCACAGTGGTTACTGCTGTTTTGGTCAGTTCCAGACTTTTGCTTCCAACCCAAGCCACTCCTCCAAGTGTTGCACCTACTGCTCCCTTCGTGATACTGTAAAGTCCACCAGTCACTTTCCAGATCATTCCTGGCTCTTGTATGCCAAGATCCTTTTTGGGTTCTATGGAAATGATTTAAAAATATGATTACTATAAATAAGAGCAGGCAGCATTGAAAGAACATTCATAATATATTCATTCCGAGACCTTAACCTATAAATTAAGAAAATGAAAAGTAAAGTGCAATGAAATACACTTAAGCTTATCACACAATAGCACTAGTCATAACTGTCACCTGACTTGCCCTTCCAAAAATTTCTTCCAAGTTTTAAATCAGTTACTTTAATTAATCCAGGACAATACAAGGATGACACTGAGTGCACAGATTCAAATCAAAATTTATATCCAAGACTGGCAAGAATACCCCTGATTTAAACACAGATTACGAAAAAAGTCTCATACACACAATTAAAATTATACAATAATATTACCGTTGATGACTTTTCTCATCTCAAAGAAACAACCTTTCTAACATGTAGTTGATAAATAATTACTGATGCAAATTATTAAGATCACCCATTTACAATCTTATAAAAACCTGAAAAAGGCAATTGTCTTCTATAATTCAAAGACAATGGTATAGTGCTAATGTCACTGGACAAGTAGCCTAGAATCCTGAGCTGTAATATTTCACTTTGTAAATAATTAAGACAGAGTAAAAATTAGCTATCATGTGCTTCTTCACCAACTGGCTTTCAGGAATATAACATGGTAAAAGCAGAATAACAGTGTTTCAAAAAGGAAGTGAATAACTATTGAGTTAGAAACAACTGACAGGACAATGGGAACAAGGTGACAAGTTGGACCAGCTAACAGGTCAAACAGTCTCCTTTACTAACAATCACCTTATGGCTTTCTGCAACATGCTCTTGACTGTTTTAAAATCCTTCATACATTTAAGTGTGCAGCATTTATTTTTGTCAATTATTTATCATCTATTTCAATAAATTGGATGAGATTGATTGCTAAAATTTATAGATGAAACAAAGATAGGCAGGAAAGAAAGTTAAGAGGTGGACATACAGAGTCCAAATAAAGGCAAGTTAAGTGAGTGGGCAAACAACTGGCAGATATAATACAATATGGGACCTTGTGAAAATATTAATTTCGGCAGGAAGGATAGCAAAGCAGACAGAACTTGAGGTACAGATGGATATGGATGCACTAGTACATGAATCATCCACATTCGTACGTAGGTACAAGTGATTAGCAAAACAAACAGAAGGTTTTTAATTTATTGAAAGAGGAATGGAATAAATATAAAAGTAGAGAAGTGATCTTACAGTCGTTCAAGGCCTTAGTAAGACCATATTCAGTCTGGAGTGACCTTATAGAAATATGTACAACCCTGAAGGACTTGACATGGTGGGTGCAGGAAGCACACTTACATTTTGGGACAAGGTTAGAACTGTGACTCAAGTTTTGACAGTGCAAACTCTTTTTCCCACAATGTAGTTGATTGTACAGGAGCACAGATGAATTTTGGAAAAGGCAGCATTACTCATGTCCCATAATTTCAGTAGTTAAATATGTGTTTCTGTCAATTTAGTGGTCCCAACATATCAAACTTAGTATAAAATAGCTGCCATTTCTCTTGCACCAGAAGCACTGACTTCAAACTAATGTATACAATATTGATATTTTCATGAACTTATAGCAATAATAAAACTAAATCAAACTGTTCAAAGTCCCTCAGATTATTTAGTCAGTTACAAATTCAGTATTTTCATTCAGCCGCTGTAATAGTCAACTGGCAATGACAAACACAGCTTGCTTAAATCGGAGTGATTTTTGCAATCAAAGCACTGTTCATATAATGGGCTTGTACGTGGGTAGCACCCATTATGGTTTCCACATTTCTTAAAGATCTTCAGTGATTAGTTTTTTTAAAAAATTGCAGCCAATTTGTACATGCGCAGCAATGTGATAATGGCCAGATAATCTGCTTTAGTGATGTTGGCCGAGAAATGAATATTGTCCAGATCTTGCAAGATATGGAGAACCTTCTATTGATATAATGATATAATGCCACGGACCTGGAGATATTTTATAACTTAAGAGCACAAGGTGGTTTTATGGGGAAAGACTAAGCATCTGCTCATTGCAACCAGTATCAGTAAATATAACTCTGTTGCTGCAAGGAGCAAATCTGTTCCAGTTGTACTCAAAACAGAAAGCAATAACATCAGAAATCTTTCTCCAAGTCTCAAGTTGGTAATCTTCATTCCACATACTCCCTTCGACCACAGCACAAGTGTGCCTGCATCAGATGAAATGCTACAGTGAAAGGTGACCTAGCACTATCTTCCAAGGGTAATTAGGAATGAGCATTAAATGCTGGCTTTCCTCAACCCCAAGAAATAACAAAGAAGGGTACACATAAATAATACTATGGAAATCCTAATGACAAAGGATAATAAATAAGACCTTACAAATCGGTCAAAACTGAGAGGGTGTCAGTAAACAGAGTTCAAATGATCAATTCTGAAGAATTATGTTGAATTATAATGTGAAGATTTCAAAACATTTTGAAAGCCACATGATTTGTCAACAGTCTAGACATCAATTCTTACCAAATCTAACCATAAGATTATCAATAACCATCACACTCAATGTTTTGCAGGTATTATCATTTCACAGCCATTTACTATTTTCTGCATTGCACATCTATCAGAATTCTGTCAAACTGCATATATTATCACAGTATCATACCAATTTACCACAAGTTGATCTTACAGTTGGACTTGCACTTCTGAAAAGATGCTGTTAATTACGTTATTATGACCAAATACTGATCTTATAATTCAGATTATGACATCAGTTAGCCTCTACATTCAGCGCTCATTATTAAAGGCGCTTTGATTGCACTGCTCTTCCTAGTGTATTGCTTTAACAATACTATGTCCAGAGTTAATTTTTCAAGTGCATGAAGAAAAATCTGAATTTAGAACTTCAATAGCATGCTTTCATAAAATAGACCCATTAAGGCAATAAGGAAAATTGTTACTGTAAGCTATATTTGAGAACATAATAAACTGACAGGACAATATCTTCAAATCAGAATATTAAATGTCAGTAGTAGCTAATTACAACAGTGGGCCTTCAATTTTTCCATATTAAGCTCATCGAACTGGATGCGAAATACGCTTGTGACCACCGCTTTAATCAACGTCCTATCCCCAAATGAAGGTAGTCACATTTGCAATAAAATAAACTATAAATATCTAAGTATATGGGTTAATATCTGAGTTAATGGTGTGTGCATGACACTGAAGTGTCCAAAAGTTCATGAGTAAGGGCGAAAAAAGAATAGAAATCAAGGTAATTTTTGAGGGCTGGGAAGGGTTTTAAAAGCAAGTTTCTTTAAGAAAAAGGAATTCTGAAGATAAGAGTGCTAATAGAAAAGGCAACCCAATTCTGCGGGCATTATTGAACAGTGCCATCATTTCTTCAAGTGAACCAGCCAGCTGCATTTTTTTTGAAGATGATAAAATGATTAACAAGTAAAAATACATTTTTTGGGGAACAGACAACATAAGCACACAGAGTGCAAGACTCACGACTCCTCCACCACCTCCTCCTCCCCAACTGAAAAGATTCCTTCATGACCATCACCTTTAACTGGTCTTTTCACACTGATGAAAGTAACCAAGAACATGAGAAACTTACTTTCTTTTGAACATCCCAAATAAACTCCAGTCTTGATAGTTTACTGACACTGTTGAAGCAACTAGAAGACAGTGAGGTCTGCAGAAGCTGGAGATCAGAGTTGAGAGTGTGTTGCTGGAAAAGCACAGGTCAGGCAGCATCCGAGGAGCAGGAGAATCGACGTTTCAGGCAAAAGCCCTTCATGATGAAGGGTTCCAGCCTGAAACGTCAATTCTCCTGTTCCTCGGATGCTGCCTGATCTGCTGTGCTTTTCCAGCAACACACTCTCAACTATTGAGGCAACTCTGATCAGCAGTGCAGTATTTTGCAAGTTGTGAACATTTGGTTCTATTTCCCCTCTGTTGGGGAAATGTAATAATTTACAGGTCAGTCTACAATAACACACATTTTGTTAACACGAATTCGTTATAACATGATTGACGAATTGGAGACCGTTTCTTTTAAAGTGTGTATTGGCTGCAATGTAATTACATCAACACTTTAAGCACGGTTTCTAAAGTGCCATTCTTCTATAGCCTGGGGTTGCACAACAAGGCCACCATCATATGATTGAACTACAGATGGTTCTATAGGGATTCACATTTTGCTCTCTTCATTGGAATAAACAACAAATATGACAATGAGGATGAGATAGAATTTTTCCTTACATTTCATTTGTAAAAAAGGATTGAACAACATTATGACAAAAGCTTGAAACCCCTAATGATCTTGAAGGAGGCTTGAAAGATTGTTCCACAAGCAGTACGTATTAGTTCAGGACACTGACTCAGCATTGTACAAAATTGAAAAAACGATTGCTGATGGCATATTTGGGACAATGGGAAATCTAACCTGACCATCGAGGACTGTTGTAATTATGGTAAATGGTTACAAATCTGGCTGAAAATAAATAAAATTGATGACCATAGATAGTGGAAGGTATGCAGTTTGTGTATTTTAATAGCATTTATTTTGGAACTTTGGATTTTGAACAGGTGGCATAAGGTTTCTGAGAGTCTCAAGAGATTTAATGATTAGCTTGTAATTAAGCACCAATGCATAAATTCAATTTTTGAATTTGCTTTTCAATAGAAAGCAAAGTCAATACGCTGACAGAGACCATAGCTGAGGAAATGGCTGAAAGGAAGTTGCAGATTGCATGTTTTTTTTCTAGGTCGGCAGGGGTGATCCATCAGATTTCACTGAGAACCATGGCTGCCAAAACTCCAGATTTAAATCAGAAATTCAGGTGTTACCTGCTACAGGATGGATGTTGTGGAACTTAAAAAGGGTTCAGACACTATTTATAAGAATGTTACCAGGGTTAAGGGTTTGAGTTATAGAGCGAGGGTAAATAAGCACAGCCTATTTTCCCTGGAGCATTAGAGGCTGAAGAGTGACCTCACAAAGGTTTATAAAATCATGAAGGACATGGATAGGGTAAATGGACAAAGTCTTTTCTCTGGGGTGGGAGAGTCCAAAATTGGAGGGCATAGGTTTAAGGTCAGAGGTGAAAGATTTAGAAAAAACCTCAGGGGCAACCTTTTTACACAGAGGGTTGTATGTGTGTATGCATGCAATGAGCTACCAGAGGAAGTGGTGGAGGCTGGCAAAATTACAACATTTAAAAGGCATCTGGATGGGTACTTGAATAGGAAAGGTTTAGAGGGCTATAGGCCAAATGCTGGCAAATGGGACTAGATTTATTTGGGATATCTGGTTGGCATGGACAAGTTGGACCGGTGGGTCAGCTTCCATACTGTATCTCTCTATGTCTCCACCATTGCTGAGGGGAGTCTCCAACTAATACAATGTATCTACTTCCAGCTCATATCTGTGGGCAAGTATCATATCCAGATGGTCTGCAAGAACAGAGAAATTGGTCATAGTAAAGTTCAGGTTGCTGCCAAATACTAGGTTTCCACTGTGGCAGATCTAAAGCTGTTTCAGGAGTCTGAAAAATCTTGAATGCTCACATGATCGATTTTAAAATTGAACTTGGAACAAGAAGACTAAGAGTTGTATTCATTTTGTGCTAAAAAGACAGCACATGGAAGATGAACAGAAGAAAGCTGAAAATAAAACAAGCACCACAAAATAAATGAAAGTTGGAGATAAACAAATTACTTTGATTGTTGAAACAGAGCAACAGCTGTTATGTTAACTCCAAATGTGGGTGCAAACAATCCTCCAGTCACATTGCCATTTATGAAACTAGTGCAAAACTGATGAGCTAGGCCAATAACACTGTTCCAATGTTAGGTCATTACTGAGAAAGTGGAATAAGATGAGGCTTCCTATTATTTCTTAGTAGTGGGCAGGGTGGAGGGGGATCTCCCCAGCAGGAAGGAATTGGCTACATAAATATGGTTCAACTGGTTCTGAAGGGTCACTGAACCGAGAATGTTGAGCTTGCTTTCACTCCAGAGACTGCCAGACCTGCTGAGTTCCTCCAGCAATTTTAATTTCAGATTTACAGTATCCACAGTTCTTTATTTCGTCGCTCACTTGGCCTGATTATGTATACTTTAGATCAGTACAAGAGTGTCTGTCACTAACAAAGATTACAAAATAGCACAAAGTCATCTTTCAGCAAGGAGACTAAAACCATTAAATCAGGTATCGCAATGCTGAAGACAAGGTAAAGGACAATGCACAGGTGACATTTTGCAATGCAAAGCCATTCTTTTACACGCAGTTAGAAGTAAACAACTGGACAGAATGGAAAGAACAGGGCAATTAGGGGAGTCCAAAACTAGAGGCACAGGTTTAAGGCGAGAGGGAAAAGATTTAAAAGGGACTCGAGGGGCAACTTGTATAGAAGGTGCTTCATACATGGAAAAAGCTTCCAGAGGAAGTGGTAGATGCAGTACAGTTACAATATTGAAAAAGACATTTGGACAGCTGCATGGTTAGGACAGATTTAGGGATATGGGCTAAATGCAGGAAAATGGGACTAGTTCAGTTTAGGATAGCTGGTCAACATGGATAGGTTTGATCTATTTCCTTGCTGTATCACTCTAATTAATATTGAAGTGCAGTCAATGGACCTTATGGATCAGTGAATAGATTTATCAAATCTGTTTTTCTTTATTCAAAACCATCTACAAATTAAAAATCATTTCCTTTTCACAAAGCTCTGTTGTCTCTGCTTGATCAGATTATGATTTTGTTTATTTTTATGAATCATTACATGAACTTTAGTAATGGAGCATCCAAGGAGCAGGAGAATTGACATTTCAGGCATAAGCCCTTCATCAGGGTTTATGCCCCAAATATCGTTCTTCTGCTCCTCGGATGCTGCCTGTCCAGCTGTGCTTTTCCAGCAACACACTCTTCGACTCTGGCCTCCAGCATCTGCACTGCTCATTTTCTCCTGAGTAATGGATTGCAACCATGTGTTTTGGTTGTGATTAAAGTACTGTAAAAAATGTAAGAAGCTCACTCTGTTGAACTGGTGTTGTTGATTTGATTGTCCATGAAACTGCGCACATGTGCCGCTTTACATTTTCACGTATGAGCTCTTGTTTAAAGTGGAGAGGGTGTGTAGCATAGAAGATCTGAGCATTTTGCTGCATTTCCCCTACGTTCGGGTGAGATGTAAGTAAAATTCAACAATGGCTACTTGCTCAATATAGTTACATGGTGCTGAAATCAATGCATTTGTGTCACACAATTAAAATAAGCCCTTCAATTAATTATTATTCAATGGCATAAAGAGGATTAAATCAAAGTCTGTTGATACTAAATTTGGGTAATGGAAAACCATACAAGGAATTTTACAAAGATATAAATAAACAGTGGATAGACAGGTGACAATTGTGGTTTACCAATACAAAGAAATGCAAAGCATCACATTTTGGCAGAATGTAAAGAGGAGGGATATTCCTGATGACTGGAGAGTGCAAACAAAGGGTCACAGTGCAAAGATCTGAGATGACAAGCGATTTCTTCATCCAAAGGATGGTGAGGCTGTGAACACTGCCATCCAAACATTGGCAGCCAAAACACTGAACATTTCAAGGAAGAGTAAGACGTAATTCTTAACGCTAAAGGAATCAAAGGATATGGGGAGAAAGCATGAACAGGGCATGGAGTTGGATGATCAGCCATGATCATATTGCCAGGTTAAAGTCCAACAAGTTTATTTGGAAGCACTAGCTTTCAAAATTAACCTGTTGGACTATAATTTGGTATTGTGTGAATTTTGTCCATGCCAATCCAACACTGGCTCCTCCAAATCATGATCATATTGAATAGTGGAGAAGGCTCAAAAGGGGCAAATGGCTTATGAATGTTCTTATTTTCTGTTTCCAATAGCTCCTAAGGATATATATCTAAGGATATATTTTTGATCTTGTCCTACTTCGCATTCACATTTGGCATTCAGTGGGATCAGCCAGAAGTAGAAGAGGAGTTTTCCCATAAAAATCCAGGGAAATCGTTGCTTGGGGAGTCTGTTGCCTAAAACTCCATTCAATATATGTTGACTTGATTCCTCTCCCTGGTTACAGTCTCAGGTTAAGCCAGTTTGTTGCAACCTCGGTATCTCACTTGTCCTCTCAATGAGCATCCAAACTTACTCGTGCCTTAAAGATAATTCATTTCTAGGCCCCTAACATTGCCCCCTCTTCGCCCTTTTCTCAATTCAGCCGCTGCTGAAGCCTGCACTCATGCCTCTTTCCCTCTAGGCTTAGCTATTGTCACACATTATGTTCATGATGTTTTAACATGAACCAATTTTGAATTACCAAATTTCAACTGCATCTGTCCTTTCGCTTTCAACACTCAAGGCCCCAAATACTACTACTACACGAAAAACTAACTTACATGCACTTTTTTTTCCAATTTGCAACACGGTATTTGCTGCTAACAATGTGATCTCTTCAGTGTACGGGAGACGAACTATGACTGGACAATGGCTTTGCGTACACTGTTCAGTCTGCAAGCCTGACCCTGATTTGAATGATGGCAAGCACTACCCATCATTTTAGTTTTACAGCCCCCTCCGACATTGCTGTCCTTGTTCTTCTGTACTACCCTAATGAAACTCAACAAAAGCTCATGGAATCCCATCCTGTACTCAAACATAGTATTGCTTCCAGAAAGCTATCCAGAGTTCAACAATTGGGTGCTCATAACCACTGGACACATTTTTCCAGGCAAAAGCTATTTGCAATATTTTTGAGTCTGTCCTGGCCCCATTATCATCCATTTTATGTTCTTTCCTGCCTTGACATCTCTAACTTTCTGCAATTACGATATGTTAACCTATTTCGCTCTTCACAGATTTTGCCAGACTTGCTGATGATTTCCAACACTTTCACTCTTTCAGATTTCCAACATCTACGAGTTCATTATTTGCATCACGGATAAAAATAAGTGTGAAGCAACTTTCTCAAAATAACGCCAACCTCACAAAATTATAAGTCTATTTCCTTGTGATTTGAAATGATCGTTTGGACCACTGATTTAATGGTTTGAACTTACTTTCAGTACTATATTACCTCAGGGTTTTACACTTGCTTTTCATTTAGTAGAACTTGCATTTTTAGCTGATGGCACATAATAAACCTAATTTCTCTGCGGAGGAAGCGCTGGTATGCACGAGACCAAAGCACTCCAAATATATCAAGTTAGCCTCGATCCCAACTTTTTATTTTTAAAGGCAAGTGTACGGCATTCTGTTTTGGATGCAATTTGATTGGTCAAATTACCAGGCTTGAAACGAAATCCACTTTATTCTTACCCTCTAGTTAAGATAGCAACAAAAGTGACTTGTAATAACTCTTCTATTGGAAACCTTCACAGACTGATGGATTATTTAAATACTAAATGGCAACTGCCCCAATATAGTAACATCTCATTAACACAACCTTTTCAAAGGCAAATTCAGTAAAATAGATGGTCTCACATACAATTCTTCAATCCAGGAGGAAAGAACGTCAGAAAAAAAAATTCTGAGAGAGAACGAACTCAAGTATTTTTTACTGCAGCAGGGAGAGATGTATAGCAACTTTTAAACCCCAACAGAAATTGAAAGTGAAACTGAAATCCTGGTTCTGTGGGAGCTTGCTCCCCACCTTTTCATGCTATTTCTAAACCCCCTCCTGCTGCTTCTATTGTTTTAACTTTAAAAAAAACCCAAGGCCTAACAAGCTGTTTACTTTATTGGCTTGGAAGAGACCACTCGGGATCTCTGTACTGAGCTCTCCATTAAAAAATGGACAAAATGCACCTCTTAAAGCCATGGTATTGCTACAGTGGGTCAACCAGCTCCAACACTGCACAATTCATTTATTTTCCTTTTGCTATTTAATTACCTTTTCCAAGCTTGCAAAAAAACACAGGTACAAAGTGAAAATGGATGAAAAACACAAATACTGCTCCTGTTTTCCTGCTTGAAATTGTTAAAATGTGAAGCACACTGAGTAATCGTAAGTAGAAATGACTTGTTGCTGGCTATGCTCCATAGTACATCTCTATTTTGCAATTGTGCTTCCCATAGTAAAATGCAAAGAAATCACTAACACAGAAATTCAGACGGCAATTAAAGTTAACTCCTTTTTCGAATGTTTGTACAAAATTCACCCAATCTTTGTTTGGTGAAAACACAGTCATGGAGAAATCTTTCAACTTTAATGTGCTAGCACTTCAATTGCTCTTTGCAGGTCAATTTGATAGAAAATGTTAACTTCAAAGCTATTTTATCCCCCTCTGAATGCAGTGACCCTAGTCAAGATGCACAATGGGATTACAAAATTTATCCTCACCATGGAAATTGAGATTGATTTCTTTAAAAGAATGGAATCAATCTTTCTCAGTCACCTGCTGAAGGGCCAACTATCTCAACAGTGTCCAAGGTTTTTACATACCAGTATCACTTCTGTTCTTGAGAAAGTTTATTACATCATTTCTGTCAGCCAGAATAAAGTGTACTTTTCACACCATTGCAGGCAGCCCCAGCAAAATGCAGGTCAATCAGGGCCAACTGAAAAATCTTCCTGTGATTGTATTCAGTTAGATTTGGAGACGATCTTCTTTCCAAAAAGATAAAAATAGGGAGAAGGGACATGATGGATGGATAACAGTTAGTACAGGTATTTCTCATGCTAGCCTTGTTAACACAATAATTTGGAAGTTAATTCATTAGGAGGCTGAGAATGAGGAGTTTGTTGCTTAATTTAAGTTACAATTAAGTAGCTCATGATAGCCAACAGCAGTGTGTGGATAATATTTACACAAGCTGGCAAGTAGGAGATAAAATTCACAGCATAAAAATACTGGCCAATTTCCACCTGAAGGGGATAAGAAAATGCAGCCATCTCCCACTTCTTCAATGACATTGTGGCTGCTGAGAAATGGCTGAAATCTTTGTGACAGTTTCTTTGAAAGCTATATTACGTTAAAGAATATTACCTTTCTCTTACATGGACTAACTTCATAATCTAAATGATGTTTGTCCATCACGGGAAGATAGACTAAAAGTACATCTCTCCCTTTAATGGATAATAAAATTAGAATCTTTTATGATGTTTACAGTTCAATATCCTGCAAAAACTTATCTTGCGGACTTATTTCCAACAATTGCTTGCTGGGTAGGGGACCTGCCAGACATGACATCTGATCTTAGTGGCAGTACTTAAGGGTACAAATCCTCCATAACATCTTCCTAGCCAAATATTAAGATTGAGGGTATTTGACTTTAAATACAGGCACGGGATATTTGCATGTAAAATGCAAATGCAGCTATGCAACAATGAGAACATCGAACAATACAGTGCAGAACAGGCCCTTCGGCCCTCAATGTTGCACCGACCTGTGAACTATTCTCAGCTCGTCCCCCAACACTATCCCAAAATCATCCATATGCTTATCTAAGGATTGTTTAAATCTCCCTAATGTGGCTGAGTTGACTACATTAGCAGGTAGTGCATTCCACACCCTTACCACTCTCTGCGTAAAGAACCTGCCTCTGACATCTGTCTTAAATCTATCACCCCTCAATTTGTAGTTATGCCCCCTTGTACACGCTGAAGTAATCATCCTAGGAAAAAGATTTTCACTGTATACTCTATCCAATCCTTTGATCATCTTGTATGTCTCTATCAAATCCCATCTTCGCCTTCTTCTTGCCAATGAGAACAGGTTCAAGTATCTCGGCCTTTCCTCATAAGACCTTCCCTCCAGACCAGACAACATCCTGGTAAATCTCCTCTGCACTTTTTCCACTGCTTCCACATCCTTCCCGAAATATGGGGACCAGAACTGTACACAATATTCCAAGTGTGGCCGCACTAGCATCTGTCTTAAATCTATCACCCCTCAATTTGTAGTTATGCCCCCTTGTACACGCTGAAGTAATCATCCTAGGAAAAAGATTTTCACTGTATACTCTATCCAATCCTTTGATCATCTTGTATGTCTCTATCAAATCCCATCTTCGCCTTCTTCTTGCCAATGAGAACAGGTTCAAGTATCTCGGCCTTTCCTCATAAGGATCTATGTACATGGACTCCAAGGTCCCTCTGCACATCGACACTACCGTGAATTTTTCCATTGACACGATACTCTGCGCCTTCCTGTTATTTTTCCCAAAGCGCATCACCTCACATTTAGCTGCATTGAACTCCATTTGCCACCTCTCAGCCCAATTCTGCAGTTTATCCAAGTCCCCCTACAACCTGTAGCACTATTCCACACTGTCCACTACTCCACCGACTTTAGTGCTGTCTGCAAATTTAATAATCCATCCACCTATGCCTGGTCTGAGTCATTTATAAAAATGCCAACAGCAGTGGTCCCAAAACAGATCCTTGTGGCACACCACTAGTAACCGGACTCCAGGCTGAATATTTTCCATCAACCACTTCTTTCAGAAAGCCAGTTTCTAATCCAAATTGCTAACGCACCCTCAATTCCATACCTCTTCATTTTCTCCAACAGCCTACCATGTGGAACCTTATCAAAGGCTTTACTGAAGTCCATGTACACCACGTCAACTGCCCTACCCTCATCTACATGCTTGGTCACCTTCTCAAAAAACTCAATGAGGCTTGTGAGACATGGCCTGCCCTTGGCGAAACCATGTTGACTATCTGAAATCAAATTGTTGTTTGCTAGATGATTATAAATCTTATCGCTTATAATCCTTTCCAAAACCTTTCCTACAACAGAAGTAAGGCTCACCGGTCTATAATTATAAGACAAAGATCAATTTGTACATGTAATATTGAAAGGCTCACCAGTGTATAATGCACAATGATGGTTAAGTGCTACTTATTTTTTGAAAACACTGCTGGACACCCCCACCTCCCTCTCATTCATCTCTCCACTCTGCAGGCACCCTGCCTCTATTCCTGATGAAGGGCTTTTGCCAGAAACGTCAATTTTCCTGCTCCTCGGATGCTGCATGACCTGCTGTGCTTTTCCAGCGCCACTCTAATCTAGACTCTGGCTTCCAGCATCTGCAGTCCTTGTTTTTACCTAGTTGACATAGTGAGGAAAGGCTTTGAACTTGGCTGTGTACTAATACTCCATCTGCACCCAGCCTATTGAACCTCTCCCTGTACCTCAAATCCTCCAACCCTGGCAACATCCTTGTAAATCTTTTCTGAACCCTTTCAAGTTTCAGAAAATATTTACAAGGATGTTGCCAAGGTTGGAGGATTTGAGCTATAGGGAGAGGCTGAACAGGCTGGGGCTGTTTTCCCTGGAGCGTCCGAGGCTGAGGGGTGGGTGACCTTTTGGAGGTTTACAAAACTATGAGGGGCATGGATAGGATAAATAGGCAAAGTATTTTCCCTGGGGTCAGGGAGTCCAGAACTAGACGGCAAGGGTTTAGGGTGAGAGAGGAAAGATATAAAAGAGACCTAAGGGGCAATGTTTTCACGCAGAGGGTGGTACGTGTATGGAATGAGCTGCCAGCTGAAGTGGTGGAAGTTGGTACAATTGCAACATTTAAGAGGCATTTGGATGGGTATATGAATAGGAAGGGTTTGGAAGTATATGGGCCGGCTGCTGGCAGGTGAGACTAGATTGGATTGGGATACCTGGTCAGCATGGATGGGTTGGACCAAAGGGTCTGTTTCCATGCTGTACATCTCTACGATTCTATGACTCTATGCAAGAAGAAACAACAGCATTGAAAGGGACAATAAATGCCTTTATACCATAATTCAAAATCATCTCCATAATAATTGGAGATTTCAAAAGGAAGCTCTACAATAGTTAAAAATAGACAATTATTTTGCGTTATCCTAATTTCACTGTTGTCATATGATTGCAAGACACCATAAATGATAAAATGTTGGGATATTTTATCTGCTACCAAATTATCCTGGCCCCTGTCCAAACCTATGTGCACCTTTTCAGATTTCCAATATCAAAAATATTCTATTAAAAATATCAATCCGCTTTTACCTAAATATTGTTCCTTCCCCGACACAAACTGTCACACATGATAAAGAGGATAAACAATTTGTGAAGTCTACTGATTGGTAGAAGATTTGTGCAATTTTTTTGACAGTCCATTTTGTTGAAGATGTGGAAGCAGAAGGAAGGAGCGGCTCAGCCCATGTTCAAGTTGGTGAATGGTCTCAGCATATTTCTAATGTTGCCATATTTCAGATATTAGAGAAATGGGGCAATGTGTTCATGTTATCCCATCTTAGCTGTTAAACCTACCTAGAAATTGAACTTCAAAAATTTAGAGTTTTGTAGTTTTGGCCTTTTGAGGATTAATCCCCACTTTGTCAAATATAATGCATATAGACAGTTCTCATAGGAAGTGTGTATCAGCAGCACAATGTTGCTGTAATATCACTGAAGAGTTGCAGAACAGTATTTGAGGATGCTTACCTCTTTGCAATAGCGCAATTCCAGCAGCGATCGTTTCACATGCTTCTTTCTGCACAGGAGCTGATATCTGCACTGAAGTCTCTGTGTCATCCTGTGCATGTGCCGATGTCAGCTGCTATCAGAGCAGGAGTGGGGTACAGTACGAGACATGGATGGCAACTATCAGAGGAGCTCCCAAAAATCAAAGAGCATTGTATTGCCCTTGCAAAACAGGTTGGCTTTGAAGTGCAAAGTAAGGATATTAAAAAACTGCGTGAGCCCCACTGTGAAAACCTCTCTACAGCTGATCTACAACAGTTTGTCACTGAGGGGGAAGTGGAAGCTGGAGATGAAAAAAGTGAAGTCCAGGAGGAAGCACCACAAGAGCTTTTCACTTCTCTTTTGTCTTCTATTCTCAGGGAAATTGAGAGGCAGTTGCAGCTCTTAAGAGGACAATAGTTACAATGCAGAACACAGCAAGATAGCAATTCATTCAATAAGATATTATCTGGCATCCTATGAACAGATTCTTCAAGGCAGAAGAAAAAAGACAAAGCAAAAACTAGATGTCTTTTTTAAAATCAATCCCAAGAAGCAGTCAGAAGACAATCAACCACAGCCATCCACTTCTGCAACTACAACTGCATCTGAAGGTTGTAATGATGATGACTGTTCCTGCATTAACAATAATTTTTCAACATAAATGTGTTAAATTTACTTTTGTTTATATATGATTTAAACCTTCATTCAGGCTGTGCTATAATTTGCATTAGCTTTTTGGGAGATTTTTGAGTGATTGTGACTGATATTTTTTGGTCTGCCACAACCCCACTTTTCCCATAGACCCCATCATTTCTATGAAGCGATTTTCTATTAAGCCACGTTTCGCTGGAACGCAACTATGGCATTATAGGAGAATTACCTGTATGTAGCTCAACCAATATTAGGAATGAAAATCCAGGATGTCCCAAAGTAACCACCTGAGCTGATGATTTCAGTTTGATCTTGAAAGTATCACAGAATTTAAGTAGAAATTATTGGGAGATGCAGCTGTTAGGCACTTAAGTCTCCACAACATTTGGGCTTGATACATACCAGAACTTAGAAAATTCAAAAACATTCGACCAAGAACTAATTTAACAGTTCAAGACATTTTACTGTTTAATGTCTTCTGATTTAAAGATTGAAATACATTATGTGGACCACTTTCTAATGCAGAGCATACTGAGTATTGTAAATACCTGTACATTGTGTTGCCAGTCCTGTAGTACCAAACATGCAAGGACCTCAGACAAAAAGCCTCATCATTCCACTTATGCAATCAACATTCCAAAGTTCCCATTTCTCAACTGCATATAAACTATTATCTCTATTTAATATCTGATATTGCAATTTACTTAAAGCAGTAATAAATCTTCCTTACAGGGTTAAACAGACAAAGATGCAGAAGTCATGTTTTATGTAATGCTTGGTACATTAAATAGACAAGTCAACCACTTTTTCATTATTTAACTCTTAAATAATCCACATTACAGATGTTACATGCCACTTGGCAGTATGCTGCTGATCTGGTTACCACATATTAAAGAAAATTAGCTCAGAGGGATTTGAGGAGCGAAGTAATTTTTAAAACTTGAAGATATCTCTTGTAGGAAAATACAGAAAATGTGAAATTAATTGTGCATATTATGTAACCATTATGAAGATTTTTGAGTGGAAGCAATAGGAGCTGAAATTTTTCTCTACATGTGTTTTCTCCTTTCCTCATTAGCAAACATTTGAGTGGATTTTCATTGCCAAGCTAGGATGCTTTGGGCATAATCTGACAAAGGATCAGTTTGGCTATCTCGATCTGGGGGGTGTATGCAAACAGTCATAAAATGTGGCACTTGCATGACTCATGCAGATTTAGAGAAGTCTGTCAGTTTGAATGATGACTGCTCATCTTTCACTGCAGCTGAGTAACTCAAAAGTCCTTTTATTCTCACTGTTCTAAGGCAGTGCTGCTTATTAATGAGCTTTGACTGATATTTCTTGAAACGAAGAGTTGGTGTCAACTGCTCTTAGAACCAACAGCATAACTACAATGTTTCTAAATTTTCCCTAAAACAGCAGCAAAGAAAATTCGGACCTTCACTGCACTTAGGTTTTAATGCACCAATTGTATTCAAGTTTTTTTTTTGCCACACCTGCAAATGTATTAAAGATTCAAAATAATTTTTTTATGTGGAGATAAATACCTGTAATGAATCTAATTATTGTCATTGACCTTTTCATTATTCCTGCCTGATTGGATGTTGCATTTATGATGAGAAAGCTCCTGGAGGGCATGGAGTTTTAATTAATCAGATCTGTTTTGTAAATTTCTCTATCACCTTTTGTCCTTCAGAATAACTGTCTTTACAACTAACATCTTTAAACTATTGACAAGAGAAGTATGGAGCATTTCATCACAAACTGGTGTTCATTCATTAAGGTCATGAGACCTCCAAAGGCATATTAGGTGAATTGTATATAAAGGAAAAAAAGATGCAACCCACAGTGAGAAATTATTCAGACTGAGTGTACTGGAAGTTAGGTACATGTATCAAACCACAGTGCATTCAGTATACAGGCTGTTCTGCTATAACTCAGTAGTTGTGTTCTCGTGTAATGGAAAATTGCGCAATAGAAATAACAGACATTCAGAAAGTTCATGTTAGAAATCGTTGTTAACTTATGGGTAAGACTTGTATGCCAAGTGTTCTCACCATGCTCTTTCAGCAGTTCCTAAGGCACTGGCTCATTGGCTTTGCCAGTTTTTAAGCAATCTGTGCTGCCCACTGTTTCATCCTTTTCCCCATCAATACACAGTATCCATTGCAAAATTTCGATGTGGTGGAGAAAAAAAGACGTCTGTTCAATTTATATTCATGAGCTTGCATTATTTGAAATAGAAAGCCAACAAATGTGCATAATACTGCTAAACATGGAAGAAGACAGCTTTTTGAAACAACATACTCTGGAGCCTTCCTTCTTGTGAAACAAGCAAAAATGAGAAATAGGTTTGAGACAGAACATTGAATATAGGAGTTGGGAGCTGTATTCAATATTGGTTAGGCCACTTTTAGAATATTGTGTGCAATTCTGGTTTCCCTCCCATAGAAAAGGTTGCTGTGAAACTTGAAAGGGTTCAGAAAAGATTTACAAGGATGTTGTCAGGATTAAGAATTTCAGCTATAGGGAGAGGCTGAATAGGCTGGGCTGTTTTCCCTGGAGTGTTGGAGGTTGAGAGATGATCTTACAGAAGTTGATAAAATCATGAGGGGCATGGACAGGGTAAATAGACAAGATCTTTCCCCTGGGGTGATGGGAGTCCAGAACTAGAGGGCAGAGGTTTAGGGTGGGGGGTGGGGGGGAGATTTAAAAGGAATTTAAGGGACCACTTTTTCACGCAGAGGATTAGATTAGATTACTTAGTGTGGAAACAGGATGGTTCATGTATGGAATGAGCTGCCAGAGGAACAAGTGCTGGCAAATGGGACTAGATTAATTGAGAATATCTGGCCAGCATGGATGAGTTGGACCAAAGGGTCTGTTTCCATGCTGTACATCTTTGACTCTTCGCTCAAGAAAGAAGATTCCACTGCAATTGGTTGCATATAATTAACAAAAGATTATTAAGCGATATTCAAACAATCGGTTGGAAAATGTTATGTCCACAGCTCTTAAAATTGATGGGCCATGCCATAATACAAACATACTCACTTTGAAAATTGTACAGTATTCATCCTCGCACTCATGAAGATGATAAGACCTCAAAAGGCATATTAGGTGCATTGCATATAAAGGAAAAAAGGTGCAACCCACAGTGAGAAATTATTCACATTCAGTGTACTGGAAGTTACCATAGTGCATTCGGCATGCAGGCTGTTCTGTTTTAACACAGTAGTGTTCTCGTGTTATTAAAAAAATCCCACAATAGAAATAACGTTGAGAAAACGGGGTTGAGGTGAACCACCAAAAATAATCAGTAAAAATCTTAACAAAAATCGTAGCTAGCCTAACACAAACTACAACACAGTCTAAGTAAATGTTAAAATCATATTTTAATGAAATAATACAGTAAGTTTAACACCAAAGGTTTCTGTGTTTGCTAAGTTATAGTACTGTATTAACACTGGAGCTGAGGGTCATCATAAGCATCATGACTTTCGGGTGCAGGGTTACGATGAAAGAAAATATTTAGTCCAGACGTGGATAGCCGTGGTTCATTGTCCTCAGACTGTTTCTTTGGGGTTGGCATAAAAAAGGCATCTAGTTTTGCTGGTTTGCCAACTTTCTTCTTTGAAGAAGCTGTTCATAGGCTGCTAGATAAGACTTTATGCCACAAACTGTTTTTTTGCTGTGTTCTGCATTGCAGTCATTGTCTAACAGTTGTGACTGCTTCTCAAAGGATAGAAGACAAGAGAGACGTGGAAAATTCTTGTGGTGCTAAATCTTAGACTACTTCATCTTCATCTCAAACTTCAAGTTCCCCTGTAGCAACAAGTTGTTGTAGAACAGTCTCCACTCATGTAAATCCAACTTGCTCTGCAAGAGCGACACAAAGTTCTTGATTGCTGGGAGCTCCTGACGGTTCAATGCCTTTAAAATCAAGAAAGTCTGGGACAAGTTTCACTAAACAGCATGCAAGCAGTCCTTACTGACAGGCCTCCAGGTCTCCACAATGATGTCAATAGCATTCTTAATGTTAAAGCTCTTCCAAAATTGAAGAACACTGTCCTCATCGCCCTCAGTAGCTGCAATCAGATTCCTGAATTTGCGCTTTAAGCATTAAGCTTTAGAAGCTGCTATTAGCCCTAAGACCAGAGTGCAAAGAAAAGAGACAGAAGTAGCACCTTGATGTTTTCACAAAGCTCACCAATGGTGGGAGGATGGATTGGTACATTGTCCAGACTGAGGAGAATCTCGAAATCCAAATCTTTTCTCCTGCAGTAATTTCTAAAAACATCCTCAAAAAAAAAGAAAAATCAACAATAAGGTCAGAAATAACTTGCCCTGTCATCCAACTTCTTTTGCTTGACCTGTAGTAAACACCTAGAGTGGACTTAAGTTAACCAGGGATGGAATCGCATAATAGCCAATGGGAGTTCACATTTTAAAAATGATTGGTGAATTGGGGAAACAATCACGTTATAGCCAAATCATGTTGCCAAAATGAGTGTTATAGGAGAACGATCGGTATTACAAAATCCAAGGGAACGTTCACTGTTAACAATGAGCTTTTTCAAAAAAGCTCAAGCAGTGAGGGTGGCACGGTAGTTCAGTGGTTAGCACTGCAGCCTCACAGCGCCAGGGAACCGGGTTCGATTCCCACCTTGGGTAACTGTCTTTGTGGAGTTTGCACATTCTCCCCATGTTTGTGTGGTTTCCTCTGGGTGCTTCGTTTCCTCCCATAATCCAAAGATGCATTGGTCAGGTGAATTGGCCATGCTAAATTGCCCATGGTGTTAGGTACATTAGTCAGGGGTAAATGTAGGGGAATGGGTCTGGTTGGGTAACTCTTCTGAGGGTTGGCGTGGACTTATTGGGCCGAAGGGTCTGTTTCCATATTGTAGGGAATCTAATCCAATCTATGTTCTCAATACTGGGTACCACACTGGTATTTGATTTATTGTCACTGTATCTCTGTATGAATGACGAAGTGTTTTTTTGCATTCTGTACAGACAGATCGTATCATACAAAGTGTTTCAGGGTAGCAGAAGAGTGCAGAATACAGTGTTATTGCTGTAGATAAGGTGCAGAGAGAGATCTACATTAACATTAGAAAGGTTACAGAGAAGATCTACTCCAGTGGTCCCTGGAGTTGAGTGTTTACAATTCTTCATAGACCACAGAAAAACAAAGGAAACACTAGAAATAGGAAGAATAGGCATTTGACCTATGAAGTCCGCTCCTCCTTTGTGGGTTAAATAAGGCAGGTATAAGTAAAGGCGACTGACTAGATTTCTTATGGAGAGATGTTCTAGATGGCGAAAATATAGACAATAGATGCAGGAGTGGGCCATTCTGCCCTTCGAGCATGCATCACCATTCAATAAGATCATGGCTGACATCCTTAATCAGTATCCTGTTCCTGCCTTATCTCCATAACCCTTGATTCCACTATCCTTGAGCGCTCTATCCAACTCTTTCTTAAATGAATCCAAATATAGACAATAGATGCAGGAGTAGGCCATTCTGCCCTTCGAGCCTGCACCACCATTCAATAAGATCATGGCTGATCACCCTTAATCAGTATCCTGTTCCTGCCTTATCTCCATAACTCTTGATTCCACTATCCTTGAGCGCTCTATCCAACTCTTTCTTAAATGAATCCAGAGACTGGGCCTCCAGTCCCCGCTGGGGCAGAGCATTCCACACAGCCACCACTCTCTGGGTGAAGAAGTTTCTCCTCATCTCTGTCCGAAATGGTCTACCCCGTATTTTTAAGCTGTGTCCTCTGGTT
>NC_057725.1:21195158-21234963 GCF_004010195.1 Chiloscyllium plagiosum | reverse complement strand
CATGCTTACCTTCATTGACTGGTGTACAAGAACACCCACATCTCTTTGTATTGCCCCTTTACCTAAATTGATTCCATTTAGGTAGTAATCTGCCTTCCTGTTCTTGCCAAAGTGGATGACCATACATTTATCCACATTAAACTGCATCTGCCATGCATCTGACCACTCACCTAACCTGTCCAGGTCACCCTGTCATCTCCTAACATTCTCCTCACATTTCACCCTGCCACCCAGCTTTGTATCATCAGCAAATTTGCTAATTTATTACTAATACCATCTTCTATATATTGTAAAAAGCTGTGGTCCCAGCACTGATCCCTGCGGTACCCCACTGGTCACTGCCTGCCATTCCGAAATGGAGCCGTTTATCACTACTCTTTGTTTCCTATCAGCCAACCAACTTTCAATCCAAGTTAGTACTTTGCCCCCAATACCATGCGCCCTAATTGGGTTCCAATATGCTATACCATTCATTGTATGATTCCAAGGGTGTACTGAAATAATTTCTTAGTTAACATGGCTAACTCACTTAGCCTGAATACTATGGAGCAATTTAGCACAGCTAATCCACCTAACCTCCACATCTTTGGTCTATGGGAGGAAACCAGAACACCCCCAGCAGTAACCCACATAAATTCAGGGAGAAGGTGCAACCATTATACAGTCACCCAAGGCTGTGAAGCAGCAGTGCTGAGCACCCAGTACATGCGAATTTGCACAATCTCTCATGAAATAGTTCATCCATACCCAGCATCAACCTAGGGAACCTTGTCTCGACTGCCACCAATGCTAGTAAACTGCTCTTTTGATGAGGGACCCAAACTGTTCACAATATTCTATGAGTGATCTGGCTAGTGCCATGCATAGTTTTAGCAAAAGCTCCCTACTTTGAAATGACATTCCCTTTGGAATAAAGGCCAGCATTCCATTTGCTTCCCATATTACCTGCTGAACTTGGATGCTTGCTTTTTGTGCATCATGGACAAGGACTCCCAAATCCATCTCTTCTGTAGCTTTCTGCAGTCTTTCTCCATTTAAATGATGTTCAGCTCCTGTATTCTTCCTGCCAAAGTGCATAAAGTCTAACTTCCCCACATTATATTCCAGTTGGCAAGTTTTTACTTACTTCCTTAATCCAGTTGATATCCCCCTGCAACCTGCCATCCTCACAACTTGCCTTTCCTCCTATTTTTGTGTCATCCTCAAAACTGATTATCGTACATTCACTTTGCTCATCTAAACCATTAATATGTTGTAAATAATTGTGACCCCAGCACAGATCCCTGTGGCATTCCATAAGCTACACATTGCCATTCTAAAAATGCATCGTCTTTATTAATGAGACAATTCTCTTTCCTTGCAAACGTGCTACTTCCAATATCTTAAGTCGGCCAATGTGTAGTACGTTATCAAATGCCTTCTGAAAATCCAAATATGATAAATCCTTTACCCTCCTGCTTGCCACCACCTCAAAGAATTGTTGTATGTTTATCAGGGATTATTTCTCCTTATCATAGTCAAACGGACTCTAATTGATAACACATAAATGTTTGATAAACTAGACTAACATTTTCCCAATAACAGGCAGTGAGCTAACTGGCCTATAGTTACCTGTTTTGGTCCCCTTCCCTTTATAAATCAAGGCATTACATTGGCAGTTTTCCAATCCCCTGGGACTTTATCAGAATCAACAGGATTCTGTGAATATTACTATATGTGTACGCACTCTCTCTGTAACTATTTCCTTGAATCAGGATTCATCCCCATCAGGTCTAGGGGACTAATTGATCTTTAACCCCATTAGTTTTCCTTGCACTTTGTCTAGCGATAGTTAGAGTATTGCTTCCCTCTCCTCCCTTGGCTCCTTGTATGTTTAAGAATTTTGGAATGCTTTTGCTGCAGAGACTGCTGCGGAGTATTATTCTACTGCTCTGCCATTTCTTAACTCTCCATTATTTCACGAACCTAATTCGCTGAGGGGTCTATGGTCACTTTGGCTTCTCTCTTCCTTATTCTGCATTGAACGTAATATCAAGACAGACTGCAAATTTAGTTTCAAGCTTTACCTTTTTCCTGAGTATTTTTTGCTTGTCTATTGTTTTTTTTAAAACTTTTCCAATCCTCTGCCTTGCCACTAATCTTCACCAATTGAATGTTTTTTCTTCCAATTTCATGCGATCCTTATATTACCTGGTTAATCATGGTTGGCTTATCCCCTTCAGAGAATTCTTCTTCCTCACTGACTGCACTCTGAACCATGAACTATTTTCTTGAACGTGTGCCATTGATCCTCAACCATCTTAGCTGCTGAACTTCTTTTCCAGTCCACTCCAGCCAGCTTTGCCCTCACTGCTTTATAATAACCCTTATTTAAGATGAATAACTGAAGACGAAGTTATAGCATTTACGGTCATTATTTCTGAGGAGATCTTAAACTCTGACATCATTTATTAAACCTGCCTCATTACAAATCATCAAATTTGAAATACCTTGATCCCCAGCTGGATAAACAATATATTGTTCCAGGAAACTGTCCCAAATAGGCTGAATTTCTCATGGCTACATCTGCCAATTTGACTTTCCCAATTAACATGGAGATTAAAGTCAGCCACAACTAATATATAGTCTTTGTTACCTCCTGATTTATCCTATCCTACTGTTTAGCTACTTTTGAGGGACCTTTAAAAGACTCCGATGTTGTCTTTTTTTAAAATCTCCACTCATATGGATTCTGTCTTCCAATCAGTGATCATTTGTTACTTTCACACTATTTTATCCAGATCACCAGTGCTACTCCATGATATTTTCATATGTTGCCTTTTGAAACGTCACATACCCCTGAATATTTAGTTCCCAGCTTACATCTCCTTATAACCACATCTCTATAAAGGCAAAAATTGCCCGTTTAGCTACATTTGTGCCATTAATTCATTTACTCTGTTCCAAATGCTGCACACAAAGGAAGTCGTGAATTTTGTCAATTTACACTGAAGACCTAAAACAAACTGAAGACTTTACTTCGACTTGAAGACTAGAAATATTCAGCCATCCTATTCACCAAGCAGCTTCTTTCCCTGTACTTGTGTCATACTATGACATGTAAAATCACTCTGCCACCCAGTGCCACTGCACGTAGGCATCTCATGGCACACCTTTCAGCTCTCACTTTTGAGTGTTTACTTCTTGCAGTAAACCAGAGTTGTCCCCCTTATTTCCACTTGGAACCAAAGTTCCAACCATATAGTCAACTTACCCAGCCTTCCTTTCACACTGCTGCAGTCTTGATTCACACTAACCATGGTCCTTATTATCCATGCAGTGGAAGACTTCATCTTCCTGAATGGCAAAGCACATCTGATAGGCCAAATGACCTACCTTTGCTGTTATTTATGATTTATTGTGGTATCGTGTTGCTTTAAAACTGGCTTCCGTCAGTTATCTTCATTGTGATTTCTGACTATGATCCCTCTAAGTGGAAAGAGTTTCTCCTTATTTATTCAACAACATCCCTAAACTTTCAGTACATTAGATCTCACCTTGACATGGTCTGGTTGAAGGAGAAATCTGTTTCAGAACATTGCGAAAACATTTAATACAATTACATTCAGCCCAAGTTCTCCATGAACAAAATCTCAGTTCAAGGTAAATCTCTGAAGCAAAACTCCACCATCATTCATTGAAGAGATCAGACCTTAGCTAAGTCCCTGTCAGAACCTACAGACTCAAAGTTCCCATATCTTGTGCACTCGAGTGTAAGGTGGTTGCTATTAAGACAGGATGAATTTCTGTATGAATATGGAAAACAAATACCATTTGCATTACTCTTTGAATTTAAAATTTTAAAATCTCATTTATTTTACCATATAAATACAGCCCTGTTAAAATGAAAACAAAATCCTGGTTTCTAAGTGAAAAATTGAGTTCCAATTGTTCATTATCGCTGAAGCATCTTTAAAAAGGTCAAATTCTACCCTACATCTAAATGTCACTATTGCAATGCTAGCTGTAATACAATGACATTTAAAGGATCAAGAAAAAGGTTAAAATATTCCAATAAATCTGTATTCTTCAAATTTTCTGTTTTGTTTAGCTCCAAATGTCATTTTCACCAGCTGACAAGCTGGTCTTTCAGTGTACCATCCATATACTTTCCACAAAATTCACCCTTTTTAATTCAATTTTCAGTCAATTTCCCATGTTTAAACCTCCATGTTGGTAATGTTCCACACTCCAGCTAAGTCTGAATGATCCTGCAGCGCCACTTGCAGAAGGGAAGTCACTTGCAGAAGGGAACTGACAAATTAACATGTCTAAAAGATTTGCTTCCTTAGAAATCCAGTTTTAATTATTAAGTAATTATACAAACAGAATGCTGTTATCAAACTACCTCATTTAAAAAAATACTCTATTTGGTGACATGATGGCTCAGTGGTTAGCACTGCTGTCTCAGTGCTAGGGACCTGGATTCGATTCCACCCTGTAATGAGTGTGTGTGTGGAGTTTGCACATTGCCCCCATGTCTGCCTGGGCTTCCTCCGGGTGCTCTAGTTTCCTGCCACTGTCCAAAGACATGCAGATTAATTTGCATTCAGAGATGTGCAGGCTAGGTAGATTAGCCATGGGAAATTTAGGATAGGGGTGGGTCGGTCTGCATGATATGTTCTGTGATATTAAGAACTATCTTTACCAATCCATACAACCAGACGGTGTATCCTTAAAATGATACTAGAAAGGAACCTAGTTTGAAATGCAATTAGAGATCAGATTAAATTGTCTTCGGTTTCTTGAAATAATCTCTTGGTCCAGTCGCTCTGCCTATTTCTCTGCTTGTAGTCTTGATTTTAACTGACAAGAATTGCTAGTAACTTGAATAAGCTGTAGCAATCCACCAATGCTACGTACTATCTGCTTGCCTTTTGCCAAGAGGAAAGACCAGCATTTCCTTCTCCCAGTTGCAACTTCTATCAACTGTAGAACTCAGGTCAAGGTTATGGAAGATTTGGGACTCAAACTAGATGAATAGATCTGATTTAATCAGAGACGCTTTCTCCAGTCGATGCCTATTTTAACATCATCTCCTTGCTGCCTTACAGTCTTCAATATGTTCCCTCCTCATTTAATTGTCTGATTGAAAGGCCATCGAATTACAGTAGCAAAGCTTCAAAGGAGAGATACAACAGGAAATATCTCATCTCACAAGAAATCCAGCCACTTTTGCACTTTGAATTCAACCATCCTCTAATCTGTTCCGGCATTTATTAAGACAACGGTCAACTGACGTCAACACCAGCGTGCTCTCAATACTTGCAATTAATCAAAATCTAGCAACTTCAAGAGTCAAAACCAAAAGTTTGACCAAGCATCCATAATTATGAAAGGAACTTTCAAACTGATATGAAAAGCATGTTTCCTAATTTCATTCTTAATTTTTAATTATAGTATTTTAATCAACCAGTTCGGGCACTTCCAGAGCTGGAATTCAGCCCCTCCGATCCAGAGATAGTGACCCAACGTGAGAAACTTCTCAAGCAGAAGAAACAGTTTCTTGCTACTGATTCCATCCATTCTGATCCCAGTTGATGGTTACACTGGACAAATCAGACCTCGATTTATAGGCCACAAGTATGTTTGTGTTCAGCGTGCTGGTCAATTACTTACCATTTTCAAAAAAGGCTGCCAATGTATCCTGAATGTAAAAAACACTACATAGGACTGTTTTAAAAAATTCTCAAGGTCAGGTTCGTAGGAGAGTAGTCTGACACAGAACAAACGACCAAGAGGCGAGTCTGCTAGAATATGAGCATTTTATTCCCCGCAGCGTCGCCACAACCAGGTCTCATACTTACAACGGGTCTGGCTTATACTCACTCTACATGTTACCGGAACTGGGAGCCGTCAGTTCTCGGAAGCGGCAGATTCAAACCACTACAAATGCCGAAGGAAAGATCACAGAAGTGCTTCATAGGAGGCCCCCAAGCACTGAGGACGTCACCGAGACAGGGGACGAAATGTCTGCAACACAAATTCCCAGCTCAGCGAACAGAACCACAACAACAAGCACCCAAGCCACAAATCGATCACAGAAGCGCTTCACAGGAGGCTCCCAAGCACTGAGGACGTCACCGAGACAGGGGACGAAATGTCTGCAACAAAAATTCCCAGCTCGGCGAACAGAACCACAACAACGAGCACCCGAGCTACAAATCTTCTCACAAACATTGGGAGTCTCAATTTCCACGTAATTATTTCAATCCTCCAGTTCTGACAATGGGTCACTGGACTCAAAACAGTTGCTTCCAGACCGGCTGAGTTTTGCAGCACCTTCTGTTTTTGTCTCAGTGCCACGTGATTACTCAGTAGCTACATGCACAGAAATCAGCTCCTGTCCCGAAGCTCCTCTTCATTCAAGCTGCACAAACTCTTCCACAAACCAGACTGCCCTTAGGGATATCAGGGTGTCGGGACATTACTTTCTTGGCATCATTCTAAGTTGCCTTTGCCTGTCAAGAATTAGATTTAGGATTTGCTAAAAGTGAATAAAACACAGAAGCCAGGAGAACGTGGAACATGTGGGTATGTCCTCCAAAGTTTGAATGATTTAAAAAAAAGGCTTAAAAAAGCCATGCTTTTAAGAGATTTTCCCCAAGCAAACTGTACTAATGCACCCCAATTATTCAGTCTACACACCACCAATTCATCCCAAGTTTTTGGGAGTTGATGCCTTAAGTGATTTATTTATTAACTGCTAGCTCAGTTCAAAATCACTGAGCACTGTACAGCCCAACTAAAAGCATCAGCTCCCAGACAACTAAAGGATACTAAAAAATAAAGCACTGCAGTGCTGGAAACATGAAAACAAATAGAAATTGTTGAAAATTGTCAGTGGGTCTGGCAGTATTTACCTAGGAAAAAAAAACAAAGCTAACCCATCAGGTTGATGGCATGACATAACACCTGTGTTATATAACTACAGGATAGCTGCTTTCATAACCGTGAAACACTCGAAGGCACTTTAAAGCCAGTTAGTGGATTTGCAGTCATGTTCTGTTGTACATGTAAGGAGAGCAGCCATTGTAAAGACAGACCACATTTTAAGCAAGTACAAAGTCACAAAGCAGGAGGAGGAGGAGGAAAGAATAAAATGGAAAGTCTGAAAGGATGGAAACTAGGAGAGTTTTAAAAAGTGAGTAAAGGGAATGGTAATGTGAGCTGTAAAAATAACAAATGATAGGTCAAGTAGTATTGTCAATGGCATCACAAAATCAACAACTGCTGCCCAGGGAAGGGGGCTTGGGTTCGAAAATTCGAGACTATAACCAATGTACAGTCCAGAACTGTCCACATGAAAAAAATGAGGCAATGTTCCTTGACCATTCTCTGAGCATCATTAAAAGGATGTTGGAAGTAGATGAAAGATAAAAGTGGGAGCAGAACAGAGATCTATAAGAAAAGGGCAACTGGAAACTCAGCATCAACATGTGAACCGAACAAAGGAGCCTCACAAAGCGATCAACCAATCTGCGTTTGGTATCTCCAGTGTAGATCAAACCATCGGGTGATTAGTGAATACAGTATACTAAAGTTAAAAGAAAAAGATAAATTGCTTTTGTCTGGAAAGATGTTTTGGGGTTCTTGACAGTGAGAAGGGAATTATTACAAAAGAACATGTTGCATCCTTGACAGGAATGAGATGGCAAGTGGGAGGGTGGGGAAGCAATGTGGCAAGTGGGAATATCCATGGAGGTAGTTTTTTTAAGCTCTGTTGCTTGCTTGGCAGTCAACCAGCTTGACAGGTTGGCCTACATTTGAAAGGGAAGCGGAATAGAATGAAGCCAAAATTGTACACCCTCAGGGGTGGCTCCAAGCAACTACAGGACAGTCAGACAAAAAGCAACAGAAATAAGGACAAAAGCTAGAGGGGACAAGATCTTCAGAGGAGGGAATGGAGAGTCTGCAAGGCATCATTCCCAGTCCCTGAAGTACTGTTGCAAAAGACATTTACTTGGGAGAGCTAGGAGCTCCTGTCTCTATTACTGTTGTCTTTCCTTGCTCCCCGGAAACCATTCAGCAAATTACTTTTTAACCTGAGCTCCTAACTGACCACATTTAAATGTTAAAAATCACACAACACTGGGTTTACAGTCCAACAGATTTAATTGGAAGTACAAGTTTTCAGAGCGCTGCCAGATAATGGAGCAGTGCTACAAAAGCTAATGCTTCCAAATAAATCTGTTGGACTATAACCTGGCGTTGAGAGTTTTTTTTAAACTTTGTCCACCCCAATTCAACACCAGGACATCCACACTAATTTAAACTGACACAATTTTTAAAATCCATACTCATGGGTTTGTCCACTGACTCATAATCAAGAGGAGTGGGGACAAGGCTCAAGTTCAAAACTAAAAACATTTGTGTTTATGTCAGGTCAAAGAAGGAAGTTCACATAAATACAGCAGTGTGACATATCATTCAGCAATTCAAGACCTTTAGGATCAGACAAGTGCTGTTGAGTGAAGCAAAATTACAACAAAATTACTTCCATATTAAAGTAATTATTACTTAGCAATAAAATTTCCTTTGCCTACTCATATATACTGGGCTATTTTCAGTAATAATGCTAAAGATTGACAAAAACAAAATACAAAAAGCCATATGCTGCTGGGACATGTGGAATCATATTATGCTGTGCAAAGGACAATCTGTTAAAAATAACCCAGACTTTAGTAAATCTACACACTTAAACAAGTTACGGACAATAAAAGCTATGGGCTGTACAAATTTGGGTTGCTACGATATTTATTATTGAGAATTTTTCTGTAAACCATACAGTGAAACATCAAGCAACCCATGTACAGCAATAGTTAAAAGCCAGGAATTATTGCTCGACATGACTTTAAATTAAATAATTTAAAATCCAACTGCATGAAGACTAATGATTTTTCCTACCCTAAAGCATTTATGCAGTGCCAAATGTTACTTCTATTCAAATTTCAGAACCATAAACTAATCATATACACCTCCTGGTCTCACAAGATAGCAAGTGTACATTAAATTACACCAACACTTTTTCTCTTATCACCATTTCCAAAAACATTATGTGCAAGTTTAGCACAATAGCTTTAATAATGGTGACAAACAGTTAGCTATTTTGAAGAATCTTTCAAAAACGTAAATTATGTTAGTATCCCTCAGCCAGGATACAAATACAGAACTTCTACTACAACAATTCCCTCTTATTCCAACAGCAAGAGACCCCGAATATAAAACATTCATTTAAAAAAGATAGAAATATTTAGTCAGTCAATCTAACAGGATCTGAGGACAGTTATGTTTCAAATTCACATTTCAATAGAAAGGTCATCAACCTGTAATAACTGTTTTCTCTGTACAAATACTGCCTGATCAACTGATCATATCTACCAGCTTCTGCTTCTTGCCCGTGCATTCAAAAATGCTCACAACAATCCCATTCTTCCGGTTCTGAAGGGTCACCAGACTCAATTGCTAACCATTTGCTCTCCAGATATTGCCAGACCTGCTCAGTTTCTCCAGCATTCAATTTTGTGTTTCAGACCTCCACTATCCACAGTTCTTTGTTTGATATTAATTCTATTCAATTTTGTACGCGAATAAACTATTTACTGCTCATTTATAGTATTCTTGAGGAAAACTTGAAACATTTCAAAGGTTAAACCCTGCTCACAAAATGTGAACTTGTTTTTAACACTGAAGTGAGTTAAAGATATTCAATCCACTGTCAAGTTTTATCTGGAAACAGCAGGACTTTACAAACTGAATTAAATAATATCAGACCCACAATTTAAACTTAAAAGGAAGAAAATCAAAAACCAAGACCAGCAGGAAAGAACTGCACATCTACTTGTGTACCTAGAATTTCCTACTAAGTGAGGGTAACAACTTGAAAAGGGAATTCCCCTCCCATGAAGGTTAATAATTTTGGGCCTTCACTTGCATCAGAAACTGCGAAACACACATCTTAAATTAACTTATATAACAAAGACAATTCTGTTCAGTTACAGCAAATGGAAGGCACTGATTCTGACCACTTTTAGTCTGATCAGGAAGCACCCAGTTGGCAAAATTCTCTGATCTGTGTATTTTCAATCAACCTCCAACCTGGTCTGAAGCAACAGCTCTGGTATAGACAAATGGAGTCACTGCAGGACGCAAGTGGACCATCTGGAAATGCAAGATGAAGTGGTTCTAAATATGGCAAGAAGACAGGTCTGTGTGGCAGGGAGAAAGGGCTGTTAACATAAATATGTCTGGTACCACAGAGGTGTGTCTTAGTGGCTTAGCAGCTGAGCATTAGCCTTTCACCAGCACAAGCTGGATTGGAACAGAGCCATGACATGAAAGCAATCTTCAATCTCAGCTATGAGGGTCCAACATAAAATTAACTTGGATAGTCTTAACCCATTTACTGGCCAGCTTGAGACTACAACATATATAGCACAATTTGGAACTAAAGTGGAAGAGTCATTTAGACAGGTCACAAGTGGTGTGCATAGATTCTGGAGATCAACAAATCATTATTTCTTACAAGTTAAAGCATTTTTGCTATTTGCCCATGCCTGATGCTACACAAAAATGGACAAACCTCAAGGGGATTAAAAACAAAGCTGTTTTCATCTCACAAGTCATCATACCAGATACAGATTTATGTGCTTACATGAAGCAGTAGGTGGTTAAAGTATTTTTTGAAATAATGGTTCGTGCTGTGGGATGCAGTTTTCACATCTGCAATATCAGCAGGTGTCTTACAACTGTTTCAGCATATTCCTTTTACTTGGAAGAGGCTTTGCATATCCTATGAATCACAGGAAAGTTTAGCCCTTCAAAATCATTTTGCCTTTGTCAGAGAGCATTCCAGCACTTCTCAATTCTTTTTGTATGGTATTGCAATCTCTCTTTTTTGGAGCCATTCTCGCAAATCTATTCTGTAACTCACCATAGCCTTCAGGACTTTGGGGAAAAGGCTTGCTCTGCATCAGCAACCACTGCAGTTGAGGGTTAAATTATTGTTTTAAACAGGTTTTGCACAATGTCCTGTTTTTTTACACGGCACTAAATTACAGGATCCCATAATTTGATAGACTGCCCTGCTACCCACAAAAAGATGTGCACAACCATTGTCAGATCATTGTTTTTAAACCTCCTTTAAAAAACTATATCTTTGGAATGTACTGTCTCTCATTCACCCCACAAATAATGCAATCACACGTTTAAATTTCATCCATACGGGAGTCTTTTTCACCAGGCTGCCAGTGTCCACTTGAGCTTTATCACCATCCTATAGACTGACTAAACTTTCAAGTTCCATTACTCCGGTTAATGAATCATGTTCTGTACCCTGAAAGGCAGTCGCTGATCTATCCTCCGACTGATGAAATAGAAATGTTGCTTCTTTTTCCATTTTAAAACAGGCTTAATCTACTTTTGTTGTGAAAACAAAACCCATAAATACTGCTCCCACATTATTGCAGCATTTTTAGTTTTCACCTCCATCCAACCTGAACATGTCAAATCTAAACAAACTACTTTTTAACAGGAGCTTCATTTTCAGCCAAACAGCTTGCACACAATTTTTACACTTTTATCCCAAAGCAATTATTTAATGTTCCAGGAGAAAGTAACTGAACAAATAAAGCAATCAAATACAAGAAATCAAAAATGAAAAGAAGCAAAGTCAAATAAAACAACACAAAAGGAACTGACACAGGTCATAAATGAAGGCGGCAACTTTTTATTTAACAAAGCAGCTTCTGAATACAAACAAAAAGTTAACGATATGGAGCAAATCAATCAGAGCAATGGAGAATGTGAATCTTTCTCTAGTTCCTGTCCTAATAAGCTGTCCACAGCATCAATCCCCCAGTCCTTAGACTCTATTCCCACTGAACTGTGGAAAACCAAAAACTTTCCTTCCTGGCTCCCACATTTAACTAACATGGGTAAACGTTCTTCAGTTACTGTAACTCTCTCCTCAAAATTTGCCATCATTCCTGTTCAAGTCATAATTGACTTTGGATGTCTTACGACAAAGGTAAACAATCCCTCCTTATCCTACACTGTCCACAGCCTTCCATACAGTTAATCACAACTTTCACCAATGCCTCTCTATAACTGGGTAGGATCTTACTTGCCTGGTTCCCATCTTTTATAGAATTAGAATCCCCAGTGGCCTTTCGGCCCAACACGTCCATACCGACCCTCTGAAGAGTAACCCACCCAGACCCATTCCCCTACCTCATATTTACCTCTTACAAATGCATCTAACCTACACATCTGTGAACACTTTGGGCAATTTAGCATGTCCAATTCACCTAACTTGCACATCTTTGGATTGTGGGAGGAAATCCATTCAGACACAGGGAGAATGTCTGTGTGGAGCTTGCGCAGTCACCAGAGGCTGGAGTCGAACCTAGGTCCCAGGCGCTGTGAGACAGCAGTGATAACCCCTTAGCCACAGTGCTGCCCCTAAATGTCAGTTTAGAAACCACAACACTACAATGTCTGGGAATTGAATCCGGGTCAACTACTTGGAAGGCAGCTCTGCTTTCGCCATACCTTATCTCATCATAGTTATTGAATATTGGCCCTTACAGTACCATCTATTATCAAAACTCATCTGACTCACTCGTTCTTTAGGGAAGGAAATCTGACATTTTTATCCAGCCTGGCCCATGTGACTCCAAAGCCACAACAATGTGGCTGATGCAATTATCCTTCTAAGTCTCGAAGTCATCCAGGGGCAATTAAGGATTAGCAGTAAAGGCTCATCTTGCTGCCCACTTCCAATTAAAGACAAAAACACAAGCTTCCAGATGTATGATGAAAGGAACTAAGTATCTCATCATTAGTACCTCCCTTGGTCATTCCACTGTTTCCAAGTTGTCATACTGCTTGTCAGACTGTGAGGCATAAAGCAAGTAAAAATTTCTTCCAACTAGACATTGGGAAGAAATGGTGTACAGCTCAATGACAAGTCTCATTCCATAACCATTAACACCATCCAACACCATCCTTGACTGTACTAATTGAGACAAGCCGACTATTCACAGCCTTGGTGCCATTTTGATTCCAAGATGAGCTTTCAGCCAAATATCTATGCTGCCATTGAGAAAAGTTATTCCTGATGAAGGGCTTGTACCTGAAACGTTGATTTTCCTGCTCCTTGGATGCTGCCTGACCTGCTATATTTTTCCAGCACCACTCTCTCAACATTGATACAAGTTATGCCTACCTCAAACACTGCCTGGCTTCATCGTTGCCTGAACTCATCTGCTTCTGAAACAACATCCACATCACTAGACTGTTCCTACATATGCCCAGTTGGCTACCCACATCATACCTTTTGTGAACCTGATAATCTACTGTTCTTCATTATACCAAGTCCTCTTCATTCATCATCCCTGTGTCTGATCAACCTGCACTACACCACCTGTTCAAAACATTCCCTTTTTTAAAAAATTCTCACCCTTGCTTTCAAATACTTTTATGTCCTTCACTCTCAGTAGCTTTAAGGTCCTGCAGCCCCAAAAGCCTGTGACATTTATGTTCCGCTAATTCCACCTTGCTGAAGAGCCCAGTTTTCAATTGCTTCACCTATAGCAACTGCCTTTTGCTTCCAAGGCCCTCAGCTCTGGCATCCCCTCACTTAGAATTCAGCTATGCCATATCTAGGAGCTCACTTAACTGCAAACTGCAAAGCTGTAGAGCTGTCTCTCCTCTGGGGCTTGAACATCAAATTCAAGAGTTGACATTTTAGTGCTGTACTTAGAGATGCTACACTAAAGATGTTGATTTTCAGAAGAGACATTTTACTGTGGCTCTCTCAAGTGGACAAAGATCCAAGACTCAATTTTAACAAGGTGGTGAGATATCTCGAGTATAGTGGTTAGTATTTATCCCTCAATCAATATCACTTAAAACAAATTGTTATCACTTGGTTGTTTATGGGAGCCGGCAAAGTACGAATTCTAACATACTTAATTGACAAAGGGCCTTAAAATCTGTGGTCGTAAGTGCTGCAAAACCTCAAGAGTTTCTTTAGACTGCAGCTCTCCATCACTTGTCCTACTTTAAGGCACTCTTCCAAACTTACCTTTGGTCATGTTTTTGGTAACCTGCCTTATGCTAGAAGGCTTAGGATTGCATTTTCTTCCTAACACTCATGTAAGCTCTAATGTTAAAGGTGAAACCCAATAAGTGTTGCTGTTAACTTACCAGAGAAATGGATCTATGTGGGTGGGTCCATGGATGCATGGGTTCTATACCTCCTGTTCCCCATCCGATGCTCCTGCTAAAGCTGCTACCCTCATCAGGTGTTGGGGTCCTCCGCCTTCCTTTTCACTTTCATCCTTATACTCCACCCTTCAGATATGAAGGCCAGCATTCCATTAGCCTTTTTGACTATTTGCTGCACTGGCTTTTGTGGCATTTGACAAAGGTATGCATCTGAACCCCAAATCTCACTGGACACCTGCATTTAACTATTTGCATTCCAAAAAATACCCTGATCTGTCCTTGTTTGGTCTGAAATGGATAATCTCACACATGATTAGATCAAAATTCATCTACCACAGCTTTCCTGCACCTAATCTATCACCCTGTATACAATGTTGCCCAATTTTGTGTCATCAGCAAATTTGGTTAATAGCATTAAAAAGTCAAATATCCAAGTCATTAATGAATATTGTGGATAACTGAGACCCCTGCAGGACACCACTTATCACGTCCTGCCAATTCAAATAGTTACCCATTATTCCAACTTTGTTTCCTACCACTTAACTAATTCCAATTCACATCAGTAATTTGCCGTGAATTCCGATGGCTTTCACCTTAGTCAATAGTCTTGTGTGGAACTTCATCAAAAGCTTTCTGGAAGTACACATAAACAACATTTATTGATTTATTTCTGTAAACTTTTGTTACCTCTTTAAAAAACTTGAGTAAGGATCAAGTAAACATTCATGACATCTTGAGATTAAATTTCCAAAGAAGCTCAAATATACCTTTGACAAAATGATATCCCATCTAACAGTCTCCTCGACTTAAAAGCTATTCAGCAAAAGGAGTTTGGCCTATTCAGTACTAGCTTTTACTGTCAACCTAAGAAAATTCAGAAGACTGGGCTAATAACATGTTCAATAAGCAAAATTCAGATTTTAAATCGCTTCAGACTGGAACTTTTACTGGTTACAGTACAGTGGGATTCAAGAAACTTGCTCTTTTACACATTTTGGTGCCATGATTTTCATCTTCTTCAACATTCAAAAGTACTTCGGGAATTAAAAACAGACATTGAGTGGGGCTGGAAGAAATTCCTGAACACGATAAGAAACATTATCAAGGAATGTATGCTGAGGAGATCTTTCAAGAGCAAACAATACAAGATACACATTGAACATGATATTCTTTCACATCTTAGCAGATCTTCGTGAACCGACTACCGATGTCTTAACTGACTATGAACAATCGTTCAGTATGGCTATAAATAGAATTAAGTATAAATACTTATTCAACAGTTCAGGTAGCAAATTACACATAAAGGGGATATAAAAAGCAATATCAATTTGAAACGAACTGTCACAAAAAATCTTTTGGGGAACCTTGAATTTCCTCACCAAGCCACTCACCATCTTGACTTGGAAGTATACGATCAGATTTATAGATGATAGGAGTAGGCGGCCTTTGATCGCTTGAACCTACTCTGCCATTCATAGCAATTATAGTTGATCTTCAAACTCAATACGGTTATGAAGAAGTGGGTGTACTGTACCTTTAAGAAAGTTAAAAGCTAGTACAACTACCTGACAGCACCAAGTGTTCTCAACAAGATACAATGCAGCATTTGGTCCAGCAGTTAGTGTAGCTGGCTACCTGGAGACAAAAACAGATTCGAATTTAGCCAATCTGCTTAAACTATACCCCGAAAAATACCAAATGTCAATCAAGTTTGCATTTAGTATACTGACATCCAAAAACCAACGACACAATCCAATGCTTTGGGGGGTTTAAGACCAGGGAAAATTGAACAGTGGGAGGAGAACTGCCAAAGACTAACAGATGTAGACTACTAGTCAGAACTGTCTGAAAGGTACCTGTCTAGAGAAGGAGTTTGCACAGAAAAAAACATCGACACCAACCTGGAGAGCAAATCTGCAAAGAAACAATTTGACAGCTGGCTTGCATTGAAATTTGAATTTTTCTGTATTCTCACAATATGGAGGGTGGATAATATAACCCAACTATTTTAAAACAGGAGTTAGTGAAAACATGGAATTGTAGAACAATAAATCTGACATTGGTAGTCGGGTAGGTGCTGGGTCCCCTACTTTTTGTCATTTGCATAAATGATTTGGATGCGAGCATAAGAGGTACAGTTAGTACATTTGCTGATGACACCAAAATTGGAGGCGTAGTGGACAGTGAAGGAGGTTACCTCAGATTACAACAGGATCTTGATCAGATGGGCCAATGGGCTGAGAAGTGGCAGATGGAGTTTAATTCAGATAAATGCGAGGTGCTGCATTTTGGGAAGCAAATCTTAGCAGGACTTATACACTTAATGGTAAGGTCTGAGGGAGTATTGTTGAACAAAGACCTTGGAGTGCAGGTTCATAGCTCAGTTTAAAGAATCTTGGAAGATGACGACCAATAGATCCATTATTTATTGGGCCAATTCTTTTACACTCTGGTATATAGATTTTCAGACCTTGGTAATTTATCAGCTTTCAATGTTGGGCTAACCAGTTTACATCTCCCTTCTCTGCCTGAATAAACTTCTTCACACAATGTTGTTACGACACGGGGTAAACGCACCTGCTTAATTTAAAACCAGCAACACGAAGGAGTTATCCCTTGCAATATTCTGTGAAAATGCCAAGAACTAGTTAAAATAAAAATTAACTTTATTTCTTAAAATACAAGAGAGAATAATTAACTACCAACTATTTACAATTCCTTACTCTAACCTATCTTTTATCTTTCCTTCTACAATACTCGTCTAATAAAACTCCCCAATTAAGATTTACAAAAAACGAAACTTCTCAAAACCAGGCAGCTTTCGTTTTCTCTGAATTCCTGTCTTCTTTTCTTCTTCGGGATTTCTGCTTCACAGGTTACTGATCAATAAACACATCTTTGAGAGCACTATTTTTTGGGCAGTCCTTTTTTACATGCTGGGACGTGGCAGTTCTCCTCTCAACTGTTCAATATTCCCTGGTCTTATCCCCCCAAAGCATCAGATTGTGTCATTGGCTTTTAAGATAGTCAATATACTAAATTCAAACTGGATTGGAGTTTGGTATTTTTCGGGGTATGCTTTAAATTGATTGGCCTAATTTGAATCTTTTGTCATTTCCAGGCAACCAGCTAATCGAGTTGTTCAACCAAATGTTACATTATATTTCTTTTCAGGTAGGTCTGTTCCTTTTAACTCCCTTAAAAAAGTACAGTACAACCACATCTTCATAACAATGAAGAACATTTCTTTCAACTCCACTTACTTCGATGGAATGTAGATTTTGCTAGCACGGCCAACATTTGATGCTAATCCCTAATTACCTTTGGATTGATGGTTTGCTATACCATTGTAGATCATGCTTACGTGGCAGCACATTGTTGTGGGTCTGGAGTCATGTTAAACAGGCAAGTTAAGGATGACTGATTTCTTAAAGGACATTAAATGAATCAGGTGGTGGAATTTGAATGTAATAAAAATCTGGAATTAACAACCTAATTATGATCATGAAACCATTGTTACCTTTTGGAAAAAAACAACTTCTGGTTCGCTAACATCCTTTCGGGAAAAAAATGCTACCCTTACCTAGCCTGATCTACATATGACTCCAGACCCTTAGCAATGAAGTTGACTCTAGGCACTTTGAGATGGGCACTAATGCTGGTCTCGCCAGGAACATCCACATGCCATGTGTCAATACAAAGAAAGTTTAATAATGGAAGTAGTGAAACTGAGTTGGCAGGAACCTACCAACGAAAACTAAACAGTTATAGAGTCATAGAGATGTATACCACGGAAACAGACCCTTCGGTCCAAACTGTCCATGCCGACCAGATATCCCAACCCAATCTAGTCCCAACTGCCAGCACCCAGCCCATATCCCTCCAAACCCTTCCTATTCATATACACATCCAAATGCCTCTTAGATGTTGCCATTGTACCAGCCTCCACCACTTCCTCTGGCAGCTCATTCTATACACGCACCACCCTCTGTGTGCCCGTTAGGTCCCTTTTATATCTCACCCTAATATTATGTCCTCCAGTTCTGATCTCTTCCATCCCTATCCATGCCCCTCATGATTTTATAAACCTTCAAAAGGGCACCCCTCAACCTCCAACAGTCCAGGGATAATAGTCCCAGACAATCAGCCTCTCCCTACAGGTCAAATCCTCCAACCTCAGCAACACGCGAGTAAATCTTTTCTGAACCCTTTCAAGTTTCACAACACGGGGAATCCAAGAAATAAATATTATGAAACAAGCTAGAAAAAAAACCTTTAGTTCGGAGGAAACATGTTTGGAAAATATTTTCTGAAAACACCTTTAGTCACCAGCTAGTCACCAGTAGCTCACAGAGAATTGAAAATCAATATACAATACATTGAAATTACATGTGCATTTATTAACATGCTTGAAATCTGCAAGTATTTCCTGAACACACTATCTCACTCTCTGGAAGTTAGACTGAAGCCTTACTACTGGTCTGACTGGAGAATGAAAATTCTTTCCTGCTGCTGTCAAACAACTGGCACTCAACTTCCAGAATAGATTTAGGTGGCCATCAACTGCTCAAAACAGAGTGCTATCAAGTCATTGGGCACACATCATTGGCTTCGCTATGAATCATGAAAAATTTCGGCATGAAATACATAAATCCAGATTTTGCAACTCAGCAAACAAGTTCAGCCACACTTTCTGACCGGAAGTTAGAAAAATATGCTACATGTCAGCTACTATTAAACAGGTAACCTTGAAAAAAATGGAGTGACAAGCAGTACTTAATTTCCTGTCTTTCACTCTTATTGAAAAGCATTCAGAGTTCAATCCAAAATGTAGAATAAGGTACATCTTTATTTAATGCTTTGCCAAGTTAGTGAAATGTTTCTTTAGAGTAATAGTTACTTGCCTGAAGAAAGAAGCTTAACCAACTCTGAAAAAAACAGGAACATGCTCGTGTAAAAAGTTGTCTATGTTTCTTGGACAAAATTTGACCAACATTAAAAAATCCATTAATGTTACAGGTATCATGAGACTACAGAAGATGAGCGGATAAATCGAGTTGAGATACAGATATTCTATATCTAACTCCATAGCACAATAGGCCCAAGAGTTTGGTCAGCTTATTCCAATTTCTGTATTCAAATATTGTGCTCCAATCACCCAATTACGTTTGAGCCACACTACATGTCAGTTAAAGGAATGGTCATGTCCTAAAAGTATAAAATCATGATCACATAATTAATACCTTCAAGGAATTATTAGGTTCAAATCTAGTCAAGAGTATATCAAATCAATCTATCAGCAGAAAAACATATTTGTGCAACGCTCTCTCCTACAATACATTTCTCTATTTTGTGCCTTTAAGGCAACATTTGAACTCATTCTGCTGCCACAAACAGAAGGAACAATACTCTCATCATTAAAACCCATTACATGCACAGCATCTATTCCACGTAAATTGCCAACTACCAAATTATGAAAAAAGGTACGTGACTATACCAACTCCACGAAACTCACCACAGTGCAGCACCTGAATAAACTGTGCTGTCGAGGCAAATCACGCTTAAATTTAAGAGTATCAGTAATTGAACACCAATACATCTCATAGTGAATGCTGTAGTTATGTGGATAGGTCATCACTTATGACAACATCACTGAACAACTGACAAAATTCTAGCACTTCAAGAAAATAAACCTCATACAAATTTCATGAAACATTACTTAGTGATACAGACAACCTGCAACTCTCACTTTCTATTCAGTTCAGAACACATAATTGCTGGAAACCATTATCAAGACTAACCGACATTGCAAGGTGCAATACAACCACATCAAGATTATTATAAGTTGCCCTCAGAGGAAAACTGTCCCTTGCTAATTAGGCAGAAGATTAATCTGCCTTGAATTTTTCTTTCCTTATTCAGCATGTAGTGGCATTTAATTTGATTGTTCACTGAAGTTTTGACTTTATGCTTGATTAAATGAACTGTGAGAATACAGAACACCCACCGAGCTTAAACTGCAGAGATCTTACACTAAACACGAAACAGATTAGGTACTGTTGAGTGTTATGGACCAGACCCCGTCAAAATATATTAAGATAGCCTAGACTTGTTCTTATTTTAAAAAGGTACGTATAAGGCATTGCATTCCAGATGAAATTTGATTAGTTAAACTGCTGAATTTGAAGCAAAACACACTTAATTTGTACATTACAGTTAAAACATAGGCAAAATAAAAGTGGCTTAACTATAACTCTACTAATATGTGATGTATAAAATAGATTAACTGTGATGAATGAACTGTTCCATATTACTAACACCCCATAAACACACCCTTGGCAAAGGCAAATTCAGTAAAATAGATTGTCTCACGTGCAATTCTTACAGCAGGAAGAGAATCCCAGCTTTTAGCTGTAACAGAGAGAGAAATCAGCTTCAAAAACCCTGCAACTGCAGAAAGCTAAAATTAAAGATCCTGGTTCTGTGGGAGTTGGACACAAACTGTTCAAGCTGCTTCTATTGTTTCAACTTTTAAAAAACATTCAAGGCCTCACAAGCTGCTTACTCCAAGTCAAGAGCAAGGGATCACAGTTTAAAGACTATTGAGGGCTGACACAAGAAAATTCTTCACCAGAGAGGAGTGAGTCTATGGAATCCTCTGTTGTAGAGAGCAGTTGAGAACAAAACAGATTGCTTTCAAGGAAAAAACAAATATAATTCTTGGGATGAAAGGAATCAAAGGGAATGGAGAGATAGAAGGAAATGGATTACTGGAGTTGGATGATTAGCCATTATATTGAATGGTGAGGCAAGGTCAAAGGCCTATTATTGCTCCTACTTTCTACGTTTTTAATGTGATCTCATAACGAGATGCTATCACTAACTTTAGACGTAACATATGTCAAAATACACCTGTCCAGATAATTCTAACTAAACAAAATGCACATGCTTGTCATATTCATATTGTACAAGTTTTAAAGTGAGTAACTTAAACATTTGAACATAACCCTGCAGTGTATTATGGAAAACTACACCAAGTCATAAATCATAAAATACCAAGTCTGGATGAGGTTTGAAATGCATATTTGTAACTCATGATAGAGACATATTCGAGCACAAAGCACACCAGTTTATAACTTGACTTGCAGAACGACTCAACTAGGTTCAGTTTGATAACATGACAAATGTAGGCTTATAATTAACTGCGTCAAGTAAGGTGCCTGACTTTTTTTTTAATGTACCATTTTCTCATTAGCACATTATGCCAAAGACCACATTCTTTTTGGAACCTAAGCTGTCTAATTTCATGCATGGCTAAAATGTTTGTTTGTAGTTAAGATAGTAACAAAAGATAAACAAAAACAAAGCTACACAGAATTAAAGAGTTAATTGTTGAATTACATTACCCACCCAGCACAAACCCTTGCTGTCAGACTGCATCTTCCCCAGGCTGAACAATAATGAGCATGACAGATAGCAGGAGACTGTTAAACCTGCTTATGGCTTAGAAGTACACAATCCACCACATTAGTTGAACAAAATCCATTTTTTATTATTACACACCAACATGTTGGATCCCTTCAGATAGTCACACAACCTCAAGAGGTCAGCTTTGCTCTCAAATGGGATCGTGTCAATTAAGATGGTTTCCAGTCTTTCTGGAATAGAAACCCAAGGCTCCAAACATGATTCCCTGCAATTAAGAGTTAAATCAATCAATCAACAGGTAGAGTTTCCTGTCAAGTCCAAACCTATAAGAAACAAGGTATGGAACAAATTGCCAGAGGAAATGGTAGAGGCCAGTAAAATTATGATTTGGAGATGCCAGTGTTGGACTGTAAAGTTGGACCCAGTAAAATTAAACATTTAAAAGACATTTGGACAGGTACATGCATAGGAAAAGTTTAGAGGGATATGGGCCAATAGTTCAGTTTAGGAAACCTGTCAGTATCGAAGAGTTGGGCCGAAGAGTCTGTTTCCATGCTGTATGATTCTATGACTCAATGCACGGTGGTAGTATCCCCACCTCTGCTCGGTCTCTTTCATACAATCCAACATCACAATGATCATTTGTAGTACCAATCACAAAAATGTTGAATGCCTACTATATCCAATCAGCCTTTCTGAACAGCACAGATCATAGCAAACATTAAGCAGTTAGCAACTAAAGAGATAATTGAGACACATTAAAGGTGCCTTTGAAAAGATAATACATAAATACAAGCATGATATTGAAGCTGAAAGTACGTTGAATTAGGTGATAGCCGATGACCGTTGTTTTTTGCTCAAAGGCTAACAACTCCATTTAAGTAAAAGAGAAATAATTAATTGCTGCATTAAAATACCTGGGCAGTTAGGCTTGGGTTGAACAAGTGAAACAAATCAGAACAAGCTGTTTTGCTTCTGTGTTTGATGAGTATATTTTCAGGTAGTGCTACACTGTCAAATCTATTATGGTACTTCCAAATTAGGTAAGATTAGATTACTTGCAGTGTGGAAACAGACCCTTCAGCCCAACAACCCACCCAGGCGCATTCCCTTACATTTTTACCTAACACTACGGGCAATTTAGCATGGCCAATTCACCTAACCTGCACATCTTTGGACTGTGGGAGGAAACTGGAGCACCCGGAGGAAACCCACGCAGACACGGAGAGAATGTGCAAACTCTACACAGACAGTTGCCAGAGGCGGGAATTGAACCCTGGTCTCTGGCGCTGTGAGGCACCGTGCCACCGTGTCGCCCGTAATGCTCAAAGCTTTCCAACTCCTGCATCATTCAGTTTCCTTTTCTCCTGCAAGGTCTTCAAGTTATCCCACAAGTTCTTAAGGACTCAGTTGATATTTCACTGGATTCCATTTTTGTTCATTTCAGGTCGGGATGTCCTTGTACTCCCTGCCGCTTTAGATAGGTTTAATTTAGCTAAAATTACCATCCTCCACCATCTCTCAGTGATTCCATGGTCCATCCGCACTACATATTGCCTCCAGTTTTATTTTCTCACTTCTGCAATCACCTCAAGAGTCTATCACCATTGGCTCTTCCTGTCCACATCACTTCTGACCTCTCGATTGGAAACTGCACAAAGACAGGCTCATGAAAACTAGCTCGATTAGTCCACCAATTTCCTAAAGGTGCATTGTAAAAGTAGCATGTCTCCAAATGCCAGCACCAAATATTGTGCTCTAAATTGCAACTTAACAGATGTTCAGCAGGATTGGGAATAGCAAAGATGCATACAAAGATAAAACTGACGATACCAACAGTATTTCAAAGTTTGAGCTTAGTGGCTTGATACCTACAATGTTTACTGTTATAAGTGTGAACTAAGAACAAAAATTGTTATGCTCTGGGACTGACTCTTTAATTTAGAATAAAACAACACAATGAAGGGCATTATAAGGCTTGCTCTGCATTCTGCCCAACAAGATTGGTTGGATTACTTATTTAACGTTAAGATGACCTTATTTGTTTGACTGGAAAGAAGTTGACAATGGCCAGAACAGCTGTCATCACTGTGGGTAGACTACTCATCTCCAAATCTCTCAGGGTGTTGTTAGGGATGTCCCAGTGTTATGAATGGTTATGAATGATTCCAAGACAGAATGGAGTTCTGAGTGTTCCAATACAATTAATTAATTAGCAAGCTTACCTTGCTGGGGACATTTAAGCGACTGCTGGACATGCACATGGATAGCAGTGAGTTGAGGGGTACGTAGGTTAAGTTACTATATTTTACATTACATCGGCACAAAATCGTGGGCCAAAGAGCCTGTTCTGTGCTGTACCTTTCTATGTTCTATGATAAAATATCCACTTGATTCACAGGCTTGGGACATAGCTTGAATAAGGAAAAGTCTGTAGAAAGCAATTATTGTTGCAAGGTTTGTAAGCTGTCTGCAGACTTCCCGAATAGGAGAGTCGGCAAGAATCAGAGAGACAGAGAGAGAGACGGAGACAGAGAGACGGAGACAGAGAGACGGAGACAGAGAGAGGGAGACAGAGAGACCGAGACAGAGAGACCGAGACAGAGAGACCGAGACAGAGAGACCGAGACAGAGAGACCGAGACAGAGAGACCGAGACAGAGAGACCGAGACAGAGAGACCGAGACAGAGAGACCGAGACAGAGAGACCGAGACAGAGAGACCGAGACAGAGAGACCGAGACAGAGAGACCGAGACAGAGAGACCGAGACAGAGAGACCGAGACAGAGAGACCGAGACAGAGAGACCGAGACAGAGAGACCGAGACAGAGAGACCGAGACAGAGAGACCGAGACAGAGAGACCGAGACAGAGAGACCGAGACAGAGAGACCGAGACAGAGAGACCGAGACAGAGAGACCGAGACAGAGAGACCGAGACAGAGAGACCGAGACAGAGAGACCGAGACAGAGAGACCGAGACAGAGAGACCGAGACAGAGAGACCGAGACAGAGAGACCGAGACAGAGAGACCGAGACAGAGAGACCGAGACAGAGAGACCGAGACAGAGAGACCGAGACAGAGAGACCGAGACAGAGAGACCGAGACAGAGAGACCGAGACAGAGAGACCGAGACAGAGAGACCGAGACAGAGAGACCGAGACAGAGAGACCGAGACAGAGAGACCGAGACAGAGAGACCGAGACAGAGAGACCGAGACAGAGAGACCGAGACAGAGAGACCGAGACAGAGAGACCGAGACAGAGAGACCGAGACAGAGAGACCGAGACAGAGAGACCGAGACAGAGAGACCGAGACAGAGAGACCGAGACAGAGAGACCGAGACAGAGAGACCGAGACAGAGAGACCGAGACAGAGAGACCGAGACAGAGAGACCGAGACAGAGAGACCGAGACAGAGAGACCGAGACAGAGAGACCGAGACAGAGAGACCGAGACAGAGAGACCGAGACAGAGAGACCGAGACAGAGAGACCGAGACAGAGAGACCGAGACAGAGAGACCGAGACAGAGAGACCGAGACAGAGAGACCGAGACAGAGAGACCGAGACAGAGAGACCGAGACAGAGAGACCGAGACAGAGAGACCGAGACAGAGAGACCGAGACAGAGAGACCGAGACAGAGAGACCGAGACAGAGAGACCGAGACAGAGAGACCGAGACAGAGAGACCGAGACAGAGAGACCGAGACAGAGAGACCGAGACAGAGAGACCGAGACAGAGAGACCGAGACAGAGAGACCGAGACAGAGAGACCGAGACAGAGAGACCGAGACAGAGAGACCGAGACAGAGAGACCGAGACAGAGAGACCGAGACAGAGAGACCGAGACAGAGAGACCGAGACAGAGAGACCGAGACAGAGAGACCGAGACAGAGAGACCGAGACAGAGAGACCGAGACAGAGAGACCGAGACAGAGAGACCGAGACAGAGAGACCGAGACAGAGAGACCGAGACAGAGAGACCGAGACAGAGAGACCGAGACAGAGAGACCGAGACAGAGAGACCGAGACAGAGAGACCGAGACAGAGAGACCGAGACAGAGAGACCGAGACAGAGAGACCGAGACAGAGAGACCGAGACAGAGAGACCGAGACAGAGAGACCGAGACAGAGAGACCGAGACAGAGAGACCGAGACAGAGAGACCGAGACAGAGAGACCGAGACAGAGAGACCGAGACAGAGAGACCGAGACAGAGAGACCGAGACAGAGAGACCGAGACAGAGAGACCGAGACAGAGAGACCGAGACAGAGAGACCGAGACAGAGAGACCGAGACAGAGAGACCGAGACAGAGAGACCGAGACAGAGAGACCGAGACAGAGAGACCGAGACAGAGAGACCGAGACAGAGAGACCGAGACAGAGAGACCGAGACAGAGAGACCGAGACAGAGAGACCGAGACAGAGAGACCGAGACAGAGAGACCGAGACAGAGAGACCGAGACAGAGAGACCGAGACAGAGAGACCGAGACAGAGAGACCGAGACAGAGAGACCGAGACAGAGAGACCGAGACAGAGAGACCGAGACAGAGAGACCGAGACAGAGAGACCGAGACAGAGAGACCGAGACAGAGAGACCGAGACAGAGAGACCGAGACAGAGAGACCGAGACAGAGAGACCGAGACAGAGAGACCGAGACAGAGAGACCGAGACAGAGAGACCGAGACAGAGAGACCGAGACAGAGAGACCGAGACAGAGAGACCGAGACAGAGAGACCGAGACAGAGAGACCGAGACAGAGAGACCGAGACAGAGAGACCGAGACAGAGAGACCGAGACAGAGAGACCGAGACAGAGAGACCGAGACAGAGAGACCGAGACAGAGAGACCGAGACAGAGAGACCGAGACAGAGAGACCGAGACAGAGAGACCGAGACAGAGAGACCGAGACAGAGAGACCGAGACAGAGAGACCGAGACAGAGAGACCGAGACAGAGAGACCGAGACAGAGAGACCGAGACAGAGAGACCGAGACAGAGAGACCGAGACAGAGAGACCGAGACAGAGAGACCGAGACAGAGAGACCGAGACAGAGAGACCGAGACAGAGAGACCGAGACAGAGAGACCGAGACAGAGAGACCGAGACAGAGAGACCGAGACAGAGAGACCGAGACAGAGAGACCGAGACAGAGAGACCGAGACAGAGAGACCGAGACAGAGAGACCGAGACAGAGAGACCGAGACAGAGAGACCGAGACAGAGAGACCGAGACAGAGAGACCGAGACAGAGAGACCGAGACAGAGAGACCGAGACAGAGAGACCGAGACAGAGAGACCGAGACAGAGAGACCGAGACAGAGAGACCGAGACAGAGAGACCGAGACAGAGAGACCGAGACAGAGAGACCGAGACAGAGAGACCGAGACAGAGAGACCGAGACAGAGAGACCGAGACAGAGAGACCGAGACAGAGAGACCGAGACAGAGAGACCGAGACAGAGAGACCGAGACAGAGAGACCGAGACAGAGAGACCGAGACAGAGAGACCGAGACAGAGAGACCGAGACAGAGAGACCGAGACAGAGAGACCGAGACAGAGAGACCGAGACAGAGAGACCGAGACAGAGAGACCGAGACAGAGAGACCGAGACAGAGAGACCGAGACAGAGAGACCGAGACAGAGAGACCGAGACAGAGAGACCGAGACAGAGAGACCGAGACAGAGAGACCGAGACAGAGAGACCGAGACAGAGAGACCGAGACAGAGAGACCGAGACAGAGAGACCGAGACAGAGAGACCGAGACAGAGAGACCGAGACAGAGAGACCGAGACAGAGAGACCGAGACAGAGAGACCGAGACAGAGAGACCGAGACAGAGAGACCGAGACAGAGAGACCGAGACAGAGAGACCGAGACAGAGAGACCGAGACAGAGAGACCGAGACAGAGAGACCGAGACAGAGAGACCGAGACAGAGAGACCGAGACAGAGAGACCGAGACAGAGAGACCGAGACAGAGAGACCGAGACAGAGAGACCGAGACAGAGAGACCGAGACAGAGAGACCGAGACAGAGAGACCGAGACAGAGAGACCGAGACAGAGAGACCGAGACAGAGAGACCGAGACAGAGAGACCGAGACAGAGAGACCGAGACAGAGAGACCGAGACAGAGAGACCGAGACAGAGAGACCGAGACAGAGAGACCGAGACAGAGAGACCGAGACAGAGAGACCGAGACAGAGAGACCGAGACAGAGAGACCGAGACAGAGAGACCGAGACAGAGAGACCGAGACAGAGAGACCGAGACAGAGAGACCGAGACAGAGAGACCGAGACAGAGAGACCGAGACAGAGAGACCGAGACAGAGAGACCGAGACAGAGAGACCGAGACAGAGAGACCGAGACAGAGAGACCGAGACAGAGAGACCGAGACAGAGAGACCGAGACAGAGAGACCGAGACAGAGAGACCGAGACAGAGAGACCGAGACAGAGAGACCGAGACAGAGAGACCGAGACAGAGAGACCGAGACAGAGAGACCGAGACAGAGAGACCGAGACAGAGAGACCGAGACAGAGAGACCGAGACAGAGAGACCGAGACAGAGAGACCGAGACAGAGAGACCGAGACAGAGAGACCGAGACAGAGAGACCGAGACAGAGAGACCGAGACAGAGAGACCGAGACAGAGAGACCGAGACAGAGAGACCGAGACAGAGAGACCGAGACAGAGAGACCGAGACAGAGAGACCGAGACAGAGAGACCGAGACAGAGAGACCGAGACAGAGAGACCGAGACAGAGAGACCGAGACAGAGAGACCGAGACAGAGAGACCGAGACAGAGAGACCGAGACAGAGAGACCGAGACAGAGAGACCGAGACAGAGAGACCGAGACAGAGAGACCGAGACAGAGAGACCGAGACAGAGAGACCGAGACAGAGAGACCGAGACAGAGAGACCGAGACAGAGAGACCGAGACAGAGAGACCGAGACAGAGAGACCGAGACAGAGAGACCGAGACAGAGAGACCGAGACAGAGAGACCGAGACAGAGAGACCGAGACAGAGAGACCGAGACAGAGAGACCGAGACAGAGAGACCGAGACAGAGAGACCGAGACAGAGAGACCGAGACAGAGAGACCGAGACAGAGAGACCGAGACAGAGAGACCGAGACAGAGAGACCGAGACAGAGAGACCGAGACAGAGAGACCGAGACAGAGAGACCGAGACAGAGAGACCGAGACAGAGAGACCGAGACAGAGAGACCGAGACAGAGAGACCGAGACAGAGAGACCGAGACAGAGAGACCGAGACAGAGAGACCGAGACAGAGAGACCGAGACAGAGAGACCGAGACAGAGAGACCGAGACAGAGAGACCGAGACAGAGAGACCGAGACAGAGAGACCGAGACAGAGAGACCGAGACAGAGAGACCGAGACAGAGAGACCGAGACAGAGAGACCGAGACAGAGAGACCGAGACAGAGAGACCGAGACAGAGAGACCGAGACAGAGAGACCGAGACAGAGAGACCGAGACAGAGAGACCGAGACAGAGAGACCGAGACAGAGAGACCGAGACAGAGAGACCGAGACAGAGAGACCGAGACAGAGAGACCGAGACAGAGAGACCGAGACAGAGAGACCGAGACAGAGAGACCGAGACAGAGAGACCGAGACAGAGAGACCGAGACAGAGAGACCGAGACAGAGAGACCGAGACAGAGAGACCGAGACAGAGAGACCGAGACAGAGAGACCGAGACAGAGAGACCGAGACAGAGAGACCGAGACAGAGAGACCGAGACAGAGAGACCGAGCACGATTACGGTTTTATTATATCCGATGCTAACACATCCCGAGCATGTAAGAGACTTAAATATACACTCTGGTTAGTTGTAGGTTAGCTTAGTAGATAGTCGAGTTTTGTTTGTTTTTTTTCTTTTCGGTTTTTTTTTGTTATTTTGTTTTTTTTGTTAAATTTTGGCTATTGTATATTTGAGCTAATTGTATATCAATGTTTATATCTGAGAGTTTTGTTTATTTTTGTAAACTTGTAAAAATGTTAAATTTCTAATAAAAATATCTATTAAAAAAAAATCAACTCTGGGATTAGAGGCAACCCAGGTATGAGAGGAGGTTTCAGGAGAACAAATTGTTTATTTGACAAAATATAATAATGGTGGGACATTTTCAGTCATATTACAAGTCACATGGAAGATCTTTTCTGAAGTCTAGAATACAAGGTGCCTACTAAACAGTGCTTCAACGTTAAAGTCATTTGTTCAAGTAAAAACCTTCAACACAAACTTGACTTACTGAAAGGATCACATGACATGAGAAATTTAAGTACTTTTTGAAAAGTTATGTCTCCAGGGATTGTAACAACGTTAAAGATCTCAAAGCATTCAGCTACCATTGTCCACACAGGAACCAACCGATCAAATGGCAAAACAAATTATGAAATCAGATGCCACTAACTTCTCACACCCCACATTCTTTGTGACAGATTTTATATTTCTATGGCAAGCAAAGACAATCATTGAGAGAGACTGCATTTTGGAGGAATTCTTTTCATGGGGTCATTAGTGAACACAACTACAAATTAACGCTCTGATGTATTCAACAGATCATGACACATTAAATCTTGACCTGAGCAATTTCAGCTGCAGATGTGGCCTACTTTTACAGAATGATCCTGACGATTCAATCTGTAAATTTAGGAACCAAGTGGGCTAACAGTACATCTCAGATTGAACTGTTGAGAAAAATCTCACCTCTTTAGTGGCGTAGATATCGAACAATTACTTCACTTCCATGTAATGCCAGTAATAGTGTGTCATGGAATGTGGTGCTGCCTCAATTGCAAAAATAAGAGCACGCTCCATTTAATAGGATGGACAACTTGCATGTTGAGACATGAATTTTGCATTTCTTCTAAGTACAAGTACTAATTAGTTTTGATGGTCTGTCAATGAGCCTTTTTACTTACAACCATATCTTTAACATCCATCACACTATCAGGGACCATAATAGCTTGACCCTTTGTTGTAAATTTTGAACTTGTAGCTATAAATATATCCATGCTATAATGATATCAATTTATCCAAACTGCCCAAAATTTACACTGCACCTTCTGACTACAAACAAATTACCATGAGTCCTTTCAGTTGCTTTCTTTCCCAGGTTATGGGTGATCACTTATGCATTACATGCAGTGTACAGTCACCATAGTAAAAATAATAAAGAAATGCAACTAGATATTTTGAGTAGCAGCCATCATTGGGTTAAATTGATGCAGTATAATTTTAGCGATGTTGTGTGACCAATAATTTCTGAACAAAATTTTTGTTTGATCACAAACCAAATTGTATGTGAGTCCACTGTTCTCCAGAACATCTAAATCACAAAGTATTGTTAAAACAAATACTTTGATCAACGTTTCCCCCTCCAGCCCATTGTTGAAAGATGTCAAACACCAGAGAACACAATTTGAATATGGCATTCAGTAAAGGTCTGTCCAGTGCAAAGCAAGTGTGATTTGTGTTAATAAGTTTGATGAGAATGCTAAAATGTTGATGGTAGCTATGACTGAACCTAAAACAATATTAGCCTGAAGAGCTCACTGGGCTCGAAGCTAAAATTGCAGGTGATTAGAAAGTTAATTGCAGCATAGATTGTTTAAAATAATCTGATGTACAAAAAAGGAGCAATTAATAACTTCTTAACTGTCAATCTGGTCAACCAAAATTTATGCAGAAAAGGCAAAGTTAACATGCCCTTGGACTTGCCATAAAATCAGAAAAACTATTTAAAGTTAAAATTCAAAGTAAAAAATGTAACATTTGGCCATCTCAGTTATGGCTCCAGGCATTATGTTCATTTGTACAACTAAATGAACAGATAAAATAGAACTGGAAGATGGAAGATTACAGTATTTGGGAAGGTTGTCAACAAAAAAATCAATGCGAAAACACGACTTCTACATCTGTGACATCAAGCTTGGTACAAAATTTCTCCACAAGCTGTAGCAATTAGCTAGTGTAAAAGAATATGAAGTTGGAAACACATCACAGGGGTTAACGGGAGTCAGGTTCAACATGATATTGGGCGAGAAGAGGGATATATTCACACAAACTATGGCCAAGGCTGTAAATAACAGCTTCAGTCTTCCCAATGTTTCATTCCAGGAAGTAGAGCTCCTTAAATGGGAATTTGCCAAATAGTTGCCCCTCCACTTCTCTCCTCTTAGCCTCACCTGGAAATTACTAAACTTCAGCCAAACTCTGACACATCTGTAACATTATTGTTACATTTAAACAATTTCAAATATGGATGTAAGTTTGTTCGCTGAACCGGTAAGGTTCATTTTCAGACATTTTAGCACCATACTAGGTAACAGAATCATAGAGATGCACTGCCATCTTTAGTGAGTCTCCGGACGAAGCACTGCTGACAATTCCTGCTTTCTATTTATATTTGGGTTTCCTTGGGTTGGTGATGTCATTTCCTGATGTGATGTCATTTCCTGTTCTTTTTCTCAGGGGATAGTGGATGGGATCCAAGTCAATGTGTTTGTTTATAGACTTCCGGTTTAAATGCCATGCTTCTAGGAATTCTCGTGCGTGTCTATGTTTGGCTTGGCCTCGGATGCATGTGTTGTCGCAGTCGAAGTGGTGTCCTTCCTTGTGAGGATACTAGTGAGAGGGGGTCATTTTTTTTGTGGCAAGTTGATGTTCATGTATCCTGGTGGCTAGGTTTCTGCCTGTTTGTCTGATGCCATGCTTGTTACAGTTCTTGCACGGTATTTTGTAAATTACATTGGTTTTGCTTGTTGTCTGTTTCAAGTTCATTAGCTGCTGTTTTAGTGTGTTAGCATGTTTGTTTGAATGAGCACCACACACTGAAGAACAGAGGAATTACGCAGAGCAAAGGAAAATCACCGATTCAGTGTATTCAAAAAGAATGGATACCCAATGAACACAGTCCGCCGAATTCTCAGCAACAAACCCAAACAAGCAGTCAAAATGGGTCCAGAAACCCTAGCCACTCTCCCCTACATCAAAGAATGACTGCCAGACTACTCAGGACCCTTGGCATCAGGGTAGCCCACAAACACACTAAAACAGCAACTAATGAAATTAAAAGACCCTATACAGACAACAAGCAAAACCAATGTCATTTACAAAATACCATGCAAGAACTGTAACAAACAGTGTAACAAAAAAACTAACAAAATGAATTCCTAGAAGCATGGCATTCCAACCAGAACTCTATCAACAAACACATTGACTTGGATTCCATCTACCATCCCCTGAGAAAAAAACAGGAAATGACGTCACCACAGAAAATGACATCACCAACCCAAGGAAACCCAAACATATAAATAGAAAGCAGGAAACACCAGTAGTGCTTCGTCCGGATGCTCATTGAAGATATTACCTAGTATGGTGACGAAATATCTGAAAATGAACCTTCCAGCTCCGCAAACCTCAACCTGTGCTACAAATCTTCTCAAAACATGCTATTTCAAATATTTTAAAACATTTTTCAATAATGACATTGAATAAAAATGATAGTGTCCTACGACCAACTACCTTCAGCTACTTCATCAATAAGCATCTCTGCATCATAGGTCAGTAGCGAGGACATTTGCCAATGATTTCATAATGGTCAGCAGTGATCAAGACTGCTTCAGTATCTGAGGAGTTATGTTCAAATGCAAACAATATCCAGGCTTGGGCTCAAAATCAGCAAATAACATTCACACCACACAAATATCATCTTGAATAAGAGACAATCTAACCACTATCTCTTGACATTCGGTGGTGGTAGCATCACTGAATTCTCCACTATCATCATTCTTGGGGTTACCACTGATCAGAGACTCAACGGGATTCACCATATAAACACTAGCTACACGGGCAGGTCAGAGGCTCGGAATATTTGAGCAAGTAACTCACCTCCTGATGACCCAAAGCCTGTTCACCATCTACAAGGCACAAGTCAGGTGTGGGATGGAATACTCCCCAAGGGGCATGCAGCTCCAACAACATTCAAGAACACCTTGACATCATCAGAACCAAAGCAGGCAGTTTGATTGGCACCACAAACATCCACTCCTTTCACCACTGACACTAAGTAGTGCACATTGTTGCTATCTACAAGTTGGACTGCAGAAATCTCAAAATAGTTAGAAAGCACCTTGACTACTTGCATCTGGAAGGACAATGGAAACAGATACATACAAACACAACCAGCTGCAATTTTTCCTCCAAACCACACATCATCCTGACTGGGCAACAGATCACCACTCCTTCAATTTCACAGGGTCCAAATCCTAGAATTCCCTCCCTAAGGCACTGTGGGTCTATGTACAGCAAACAGACTGTCACAGTTCAAGGCGGCAGCTTAACACCAACTTCTCAAGAGCAACTAGAGGGGAGAAGTAATAAATGCTGGTCAGACAGCAATGCCCATGTCCCACTATTGGCTTAATAAATAAATTCAAAAAGTGATCAGGTACAACTTCTACAAAAAAAAGTTCAAGAATAATGTGTCTGACTGAAATAAGACAAAAGAGCTAATGCATTTTCCCAGCTATCACCTGGAAGCTTCCTCATCAATAAAACGCCCTCTGGGAACAGAAGGTGTAGAATTGTCTAGATACTTCATGGTTGCAATTGGACAGACACTGAGGATCAAACAAATATAATGAAAATGCTCTTAAAAAGAAACAGTTTTTTTCTATATAAGATTGCAAAGTACTAATTGCCAGAAATAAAATATTGAAAAAGAATCATTCATGTTCAATATTCTACAACCACTAAACTAATACAAACAGCGAAGTCATTAAGCTGCATCAGAAAGTTTAACCTATTATACAGTTTTAAAAAAAAGGGCAGTGATCTTCCCACAGGAACAAAGTCATTGCAGAGGGAAATTTAGAGTTGTGGGTCTAAAGGAATCACAATGAAGTTCAAACTTACACTTCAGCAAAACCAGTGTATGGACTCCCCCAAAGGTCCCAATTCTTTATTCGGAATCCAAGATTCAGATGATTTCAATGAGCTTAGTTTAATATCTTCCCATGAAAATCTAGAGGAATTAAAACCAGTTACACCTCCTGGGTAATGATATAACTAATATCATTTATCTAACTCCAAAAATGACAATGAACACCCACATTAACAAATGAATTCGTCCTTACCCACAGCCCTAACCTGACAGCCCAATGACACCTGTTTCCATAGTCCCATCCCTTGTATCCATCCAGCCCATATAAACTCCACTTCCTGTTGCATCCACATGCATCTCCCCATTCTGCCCTGCTCGTTGCCAACTTCTCTCAAACTCTGGCACATATCTGCACCATACCTCCTGCAACTCTACCCATTTTTCAGTTTGTGACTGTATGCCTGCTACTTAATGCATTTACCACCTTACCATCCTGCATTTTATCTATTTACTTCATTCCTACCTTTACCACACTTATCCACACACATTCTCCAAAAAATATTCACTAACACGGAGTTTTACAATGAACGCAGACATGCTTATTGTACAAAAATTATCAAGTAACATAAAATCTTTTGAAGAAGTTACAGAATTATTACACTGCCAGTTAAAAAAAATTACATGTTGAAAAGGAGAAAAAAATGAAAAACTATACAAGATCTGCAGAAGTTTCATGACATTTAGCTTTCTATGTTAATCTTGGTCTATTGGCTTTACCTCCGCTGCACTGGGTCAAGGCCAAGACCCAGGAGGCACCAAGGAATGGTCAGCACAGAAGGCAAGTGGGCATTTTTTATTACATCAATTAACATCTATCGTCATCACAGATTTCTAACTGCACAACTAGGTTTGAATAATTTTCAAGAGAAGTATGATTTGCCTTGCTCTGTGGGGTCAAATACTTAAATAACTTGGAGAAGGTGAGGACTGCAGATGCTGGAGACCAGAGTTGAAAAATGTGGTGCTGGAAAAACACAGCAGGCCAGGCAGCATCCGAGGAGCAGGAGAATCGACGATTCGGGCATAAGCCCTTCTTCCGGAATGAGGTTGGTGTGCTAAGCGGGCTGAGATAAAAGGTAGGGAGGGAGGGGTGTTGGGAATATGATAGGTGGAAGGAGGTGAGGGTGAGAGTGATAGGCCGGAGGGGGGGTGGGGGCGGCATTCATCCCGTGGGGTTGGAGGGTTCCAAGGCGGAAGATGAGGCACTCTTCTTCCATCGCCAGACCCTGACCAAATTGATTGTTCAATTTTTCAATGCATAATTTCAGTTACATCACACTGCAAATTTTTGCTATAAATTCTGTGTTACAATCGAGCCCTCCACAATCACCTGAAGGAGCATCGCTCTGAAAGCTAGTGTGCTTCCAATTAAACGTGTTGGACTATAACCTAGTGTTGTGTGATTTTTAACTTTGTACATCGCAGTCCAACACCGGCATCTCCAAATCATTAATGGTCAATATTTTAACTTCTGTGAGTGTTGCTGACACTGAAGATTCCACCTTTCAAAATATGCAACATCTTCCAAAGCATCACAACCCATTACAACTATTTTTTGTTACAGCTTTAAAGCAAAAGAAAATAATCTTATCTTTTGCTTGCTGCAAAATATTCATGGCAATTCGCAACCATCACTCATCTGTATTTCCTCACAGTTAAGATGACACTGTACGGTGTAAAAAGTCATGCTGCTCTGTTGCTGCAATCACTGTGAAATTTCATATTGGAAATCAATGTGCTAGAGGTTGTCATCGCTCCTACTCATTTCCTGCTGAGGTTTCCACCTGTCCTATTTGGCTATACTGCAGCTTCTAATTCAAAACAACCTAAATTAAGCAAGAATTAAGCAATTCCAATCTACTGCTATGTCTGAGTTATAAATTATGCAGCCTCTTATTAAATTGCTGGGGATTTCTTGGAATAGGAGAGATAAAAACAGGAAGACATCCTTCTCTAATCTTAAGATTCCTGCACTTCAGGTGCATAGATTGCATGCCATGAAGGCCAAAACCACCTAATGACACAAATACCCCCACCTATCCCTTCCCGTGACCAACTTCTGCCCCAAGTGTAACACTGCAGCTACCATAAGCTTCAGTCTGTACAGCCACCTACGGACTCAACTGCAAAGTGGAAGAGAGTCATGCTCGTCTGCAAGTGACCATTGATGATGATGAGTTACTGGTCCACTATGATGTATCTAATGATTGTAAATGTAAAATTCACTAATTTTTCCTGCAATGCAGTGGCTCTAACTTACTCTACTGTAAACTCTTGTGATTGTTAATATTGCTGAAGACTAAAGCTTTGTTTTGTGCTCATCAGGACATAGAACCATACAACGCAGTACAGGTCCTTGGGCCTTCGATGTTGCGCCGACCTGTGAAACCAATCTGAAGCCCATCTAACCTACACTATTCCATTACCATCCATATATTTATCCAATAGCCATTTCAATGCCCTTAAGATTGGCAAGTCTACTACTGTTGCAGGCAGTGCATTCCATGCCCCCAGTACGGAGTAAAGAATCTACCTCAGACATCTGTCCTCTATCTCTCACCCCTCAATTTAAAGCTACGTCCCCTCGAGCTCACCATCACCATTCGAGGAAAAAGGCTCTCCCTGACCATCTGATCTAATCATCTGATCATCTTGTATGCCTCTATTAAGTCATCTTTTAACCTTTTCTCTAACACGAACAGCCTCAACTCTCTCAGCCTTTCCTCCTAAGACCCTCCCTCCATACCAGGCAACATCCTAGTAAATCTCCTCTACACACTTTCCAATGCTTCCATGTCCTTTCTATAATGCAGTGACTAGAACTGTACACAATATTCCAAGAGCGGCTGCACCAGAGTTTTGTACAGCTGCAACATGACCTCAGGGCTCCGAAACTCAATCCCTCTACCAATAACTGCTAAAACTCCATATGCCTTCTTAACAACCCTACCAACCTGGGCGGCAACTTTCAGGGATCTATGTACATGTACATAGAGATCTCTCTGCTCATCCACACTAGCAAGAATCTTACCATAAGCCCAGTACTCTGTATTCCTGTTACACCTCACACTTTTCTGCATTAAACCCCATTTGTCACCTCTCAGAAAAAAAACACGGCGGCAACAGCAGCTTTTTTAAGAAAAGGTCAACATTACAAGTAACATAGCAAGAGAGAAAAAAAACAAACAATAATAAATCTATCCAAATTATTTTCAAGTGTCCAAGAAATTTTACTTGTTCCAAGGAGTCAAATGACCACACCGTCTCTTCGTGAGTAATACGAAGCACTGCTGGGTATCTCATCGAATATTGAATACAAAAGGTCCCTTAATTTTCTCTTGACCTCATCAAACGATTTTCTTTTATGGATCACTGCTGCAGAAAAATCCTGAAAAAACATTACCTTAGTTCCCTGAAAATTCAGGACTTGTGGATCTTTCCCCATCCTTCTGGAAGATTCCAGGACTCTCTGCTTATCCCTGTAGCTCTTAAATGGTACTTGGACTGGGCTGGGGTGCCAATCCAGACTGGATCTGTGCACCGCAACCCGGTGAGTTCTGTCAACCTTTACCTGGTCCATTTCGGCATCCCAGCCAACAGACTGTGGCAGCCAGTCTTCAAAAAAGCTTGCAAGCTGCCCAGATTCCACTCCTTCCTGCAGCCCATATTTTTCCACCTACTTCGATCTTCCAGATCTGTTCAGTCAAGGCCCGGAGCTATTTGAAAGGCCTGGATCCACCCTGCAGAGCACTCAACCTCAGTCTCCGACGCTGCAATCCACTACTTGATCTCTTCAACTTGCTTCCCGAGCCCTTCCAACTCCTCAATGCTTTTGTCACATGACCGAAATTGGCTCCAGCTAATGTCTTCCATCTTCCTTATAGCACGTTAAATCCAGCACTCTTTTGCTCTTTCCCGTATTTTGAACAGCAGAGTCTCCCGTTATCTGAGGTAACATTTCCAAGTAGCATCACCAAAAACAACTGAAGTAGTTAATCATTTATCTGCAAATGCCAGACTATGCTGTGAAACTGGCTGCCACATTTGTTGACCAATTTCCTGCTGTAGTTCAAAATATGTAATCGAATCCATTTCACAACACTGAAGAAATGATAAAGCATTGTATCAATCCAAAAATAAGTTCTTTCTCCAATGCATTATGCAGGAAAAATCGAAACAGTAACTTCCAAATGTCATCATAATGCATTCCCTGAAATGACCAGCAGTATTAAAAAAGATAAATGGCTCAAAAAGTATCAAAGTGTAACTATAATCCGATTTAAAAGATGACATGTTACAACTAACTATTGGCATTCTTCTCATTTTGCTAACATTTAAACAGCATTGATATTATCATCAGATACACCAGTTTGGAGGAATTTAATAATGAAAGAGCTCAATTAACCTGCACAGTTGATGCACACTATTTAAATCATGTGCAAACAGATGAATTTTTTTAGCGAAATGTTTCATTTTGTTTTAGGATAGATATTGATAGCTCACTTTTATTTGAAAGAATTTACGTATTTCTCAACAATTATAAATGAAACTTCAGAACAAAGTTTGAAAATATTTTGGATGAACTATGAATAAAAGATCTCCTTGCTATACAAGTTAACTTTCCTGTGAAGCATTTTATGGCATGGAGGAGTTAGACCAAAGGGTCTGTTTCCATGCTGTCTGATTCTAAATCTAAAAAAAAGCGAACTGAAGAAAGAATAGCTCCACAGATTTTCAAGAGTAAATTGCACTGAAATATTTTGACAAAACAACATTCCCTTTCAGTCCTCCAGGTCAAAAAGGTTCATGTTGTGAATTTTAACTAAAGTTCATTCAAGAATAAATTTCAGGCAGCTTTATGGAAGCGTGCTTAATCCACGCAATCAAATCCTTACGGTGAGAAGGAACAAAGTTGGAGTTGGGATATTAATTAGCAACATTCAAAGTATTTGCGGTGACTTTGACAATAATATTGAAAGGAAGGAGGGTGGACAATGGAGAAGACAAGAGGAACATTGACAAAAAGTGGGTCAGGAATCCAAAATACCAACTGTTAAAGACCAGGACAGACCCCCTCAAAACATTTCAAGAAAGTAGTCTGGACCCCAACCTTGCTAGTCATTTTACGT
>NC_057725.1:21190891-21194658 GCF_004010195.1 Chiloscyllium plagiosum | reverse complement strand
TCCAAACCCTTCCTATTCATACACCCATCCAGATGTTGCAATTGTACCAGCCTCTACCACTTCCTCTGGCAGCTCATTCCATACACGTACCACCCTCTGCGTGAAAATGTTTCCCCTTCAGTCTCTTTCATATCTTTCCTCTCTCACCCTAAACCTATGCCCTCTAGTTCTGGACTCCCCCACCCCAAGGAAAAGACTTCGCCTATTTACCCTATCCATGCCCCTTATAACTTTGTAAACCTCTATAAGGTCACCCCTCAGCCTCCAACGCTCCAGGGAAAACAGTCCCAGCCTGTTCAGCCTCTCTTTATAGCTCAAATCCTCCAACCCTGGCAACATCCTTGTAAATCTTTTCTGAACCCTTTCAAGTTTCACACTATAACAGCATGCACTACATTTTCCCCCGAAATGGCTCCCTGACATACATAGCCTTCAGCTCGAGATACAATACTCATTTGTAATAATTCATTACTTCAGTGATTTGAGGATTTCAGAGTTCCTGATTAGCTTAGTGTTTCTTTGTTGATAGATCATAAGATGTAGGAGCAGAATTAGGTTACTTGGCCCAGTCAGTCATGTTTGTGAAATCTTCTATTTCTCCTCGTAACCTTTAAAGCTTTACTTATCAAGAACCATGTCTTAACATAGTTTTAAAAATCTCTCTTCCTGGCACCATCCCTATCTCAATTCCAGCCCCTCTACAACTTCCTCATTTCAATCTTACCAACAATGCAAGCCTCCGTCTTCAACTCACTCCTTTTCCTGTTGAGTTCAGGATGAAACCTGTTTATTCTTCTGGAAGAGTGATTGAAGGAACATCTCAGTATTGTATATCCTGAGTAAGCTGTGTCTGCCAAGACTCCAGAGATAACCATATATGATTTGAGACTTAACCACACATGCCAGATTATAATGACAGACTTCAGAACAGGCTACAACCTACTTTTTTGGCCTTCAGTAACTAAAGGGCAAAACAGTTGAACTTTTTGGAATGAATCTTGATAGAGAAATTTGTTTTTTCCCCTTTTGAAAAAAAAAGGTTTACCTGCAGGCTTAGGGTTAGCAGGATAAATATTTATATTTGCGTATGAGCAATCAGTTTATGTTGACGTGTTCATGTATCTTTGTTGAAATTTGGTTTTGATAATAAAGCAATAGCAACATTTAGTGAAATACCTGTTTAGCCGATCGCTTCAAGACGATGTAGATAAGGCTTTTTGGTTCACTAATTTGCAAACTGGGAAAAGTCAGAATGGTAGAGTCATAGCTATCACAGCACAGAAAGACCCTTGGCACATTTCGTTGTTGCCTTGTATGCTGCAGCATTTTAAGTGCCTGATTGGCCAAAATACTGGTTTCCATGTGAATCACTCAAGTAATAGCATTGTTATGGATTGGGGAACATCCATCTTCTGAGTTTGACAAAAATAGGGATAGGGAAAAGAGACAAAGTTTTTTTCCCTGCGGTGGGGGAATCCAGAACTAGAGGGCACAGGTTTAGGATGAGAGGGGAAGATGTAAAAGGGACCTCAGAGGTAACTTTTTCCACACAGAGGGTGGTGAGAGTACGGAATGAACTGCCAGAGGAAGTGGTGGAGGCTGGTATAAATGCAACATTTAAAAGACATCTGGATGGGCATATGAATTGGAAGGGTTTAGAGGGATATAGGCCAAGTGCTGGCGAAAGGGACTAGTTTACCTTCGGATAGGATAGCTGGTCAGCCTGAATGAGTTGGACCAAAAGGTCTGTTTCAGTGGTGTACTCTATGACACAGGGGAGTTCTGTGGAGTCCCATCACTTTGATTCTGCTCATGTCCCACAATACATGCTCAAAATCAAAAATAAAAACCCAAGTAAACACCAAAGGATGCAAAATAACAACATATCATTGAGCACTCTGCAAATTTCCAATATAGATTGCACAACGTGAACATAATCATTTCACTGGTGTTTTCTGCCTCAAGTTTAAAAATTCTTCTCTGGACGGTACAATTTTCATATGACCTCAAAGTTGGGGGAAACCTTTTCAGAATGCTTCTGAAACCCCTTCCCATATTAGTTGCAGCTGATAAATTGATTCAGATGAAAGAAAATGTATGTTGTCCAGTGATATTTTATATTCAAATAAACGCAAGCTTCATTGCCTTACAATTTCCTCCTTTTAAGCTTTAGCCAGTGTCCTGAAAGATGCTTACGAATTATTAATTAATATGCTGCATGTGGAATAAGATTGCCTTGAGGAGGAAAACAAATGAAACCTCAAACTACATTAAACAAACAATCAAGCTTGAAGTGCACCAGATTTTTTTTTAACTACTTCCAACCTTAAAAAGTCAAGCATTTGGGAAAGCTCATCTTAAACAAACCTCCATATATTACCATCTGGTTGGACAGTCTAAATATAGCATTAACCAGCTGAAACATACTATAGTCAGGGAATCATGGGTCATTCATATTTTCTCACTGAAGCAAAATCAAGATCTAGACTATACGCATATTACGCACCCTGTTGAGGAGCATTCAACAGAAGCCGAGCAGAAGTCAGTGTCACGTTATGTACGTCTTATATTCATAAGACTAGGATTTAACACCAAAACAATTCATCAGTTTGCAGCTTCTGTGGCATTATCTTGTTTGTCCTCACTTTTCTTAATTATTGAATGGGAATATATTAGTGCGTTATTACCTTGCAAAAAATCAATCAAAACCTGAAAAACATGAAGTCAGAACAGTAACACCATTTACATCAGATGATGGGTTGATTACAACAAACGAGGAGAAAGTGAAGACTGCAGATTAGAGCTGAAAATGTGTTGCTGGAAAAGCGGAGAAGGTCAGGCAGCATCCAAGGAGCAGGAGAATCGACGTTTCGGGCATGAGTCCTTCTTCAGGAATGAGGAAAGTGTGCCAAGCAGGTTAAGATATAAGGTAGGGAGGAGGGACTTGGGGGAGGGGCGTTGGAAATGTGATAGGTGGAAGGAGGTTAAGGTGAGGGTGATAGGCCGGAGTGGGGGTGGGAGCAGAGAGGTCAGGAAGAAGATTGCAGGTTGGGGAGGTGGTGCTGAGTTCGAGGGTTGGGACTGAGGGTACCTAGGCAGAAGATGAGGCACTCTTCCTCCAGCTGTCTCCTAGGCGGAAGATGAGGCGCTCTTCTTCCAGCCGTCTCCTACACGGAAGATGAGGCACTCTTCTTCCAGCCGTCTCCTACGCGGAAGATGAGGCACTCTTCCTCCAGCCTCCTCCATGCACCACCCATGCCCTCCACCTCCTCCATGATTTTCGCTTCCCCGGTCCCCAATGCCTTATCTTCACCATGGATATCCAGTCCCTGTACACCTCCATCCCCCATCACAAAGGACTCAAAGCCCTCCACTTCTTCCTTTCCCGCCGTAACTTCGACTGACTGAACTGGTCCTCACCCTGAACAACTTCTCTTTCCAACCCTCCCACTTCCTCCAAAACAAAGGAGTAGCCATGCGCACCCGCATGGGCCCCAGCTATGTCTGCCTCTTCGTAGGATATGTGGAACAGTCCATCTTCCGCAGCTATACTGGCACCACCCCCCATCTTTTCCTCCACTACATCGGCGCTGCCTCGTGCTCCCACGAGGAGGTTGAACAGTTCATCCACTTCACCAACACCTTCCACCCCGACCTCAAATTCACCTGGACCGTCTCAGACTCCTCCCTCCCCTTCCAAGACCTCTCCATCTCTATCTCGGACAACCGAATCAACACGGACACTTACTATAAACCAACTAACTCCC
>NC_057725.1:21106642-21190128 GCF_004010195.1 Chiloscyllium plagiosum | reverse complement strand
GCCCCACCCCCACTCCGGCCTATCACCCTCACCTTAACCTCCTTCCACCTATCGCATTTCCAACGCCCCTCCCCCAAGTCCCTCCTCCCTACCTTTTATCTTATCCTGTTGGACACACTTTCCTCATTCCTGAAGAAGGGCTCATGCCCAAAATGTCAATTCTCCTGATCCTTGGATGCTGCCTGACCTGCTGCGCTTTTCCAGCAACACATTTTCAGCGCTGATTACAACAAACAACAACTTTCTCTTAAAGTTGTACTAAGTCACTATAAAAATGACAGCTTTGTTTGCAGTTTCACCATTGCAACAAAATTTAGGGTCAATTTGGAGCAACCAACAAGTATTTAAGAACTAAAAATGTTGAATTGTTTCAAAGTCATAAAAAAAGTGCAGCAACTACTTTTGAAGCTTCAAACGTATAGGAGTGAGAAATTGAGGACAATAGTGTAGCACTGATATTTCTTGACAGCTCCAAACTTACCTATTGTACTCAGGCAATTTGGAAAAAGTGCCCTTGCAGCTTACTAACCAGACTGTACTGTAACAGAATTAAGCAGTTTGAAATCAAAAGTTCTCACAAAGCTAATCTTTGCACAGAAAGGTAAACCATCTTTCCAAGTGTCAAAACAAGTGCCTGATAGTTTTACAAACGCAGAGTATTAGCACTATATAAAGTAATAGCTACATATTTAGGTGTTCCTTTTTATTGCTATCGATACCAAACTGTCACAGGTGAAACTCAAAGTAAATTGCTCAAAATGTAACTGAGTACTAAGTAGCAGTGACGGAGTTGTGTGGGATCTTTTGCAATTAAGTAAAAAGGTCCAGTCATATTCTCGCAGTTTCTTGAAACAATAACCAATCCATATTGCAAGCAGTAAAGTAGACCAAGTTTAATTTACATAAAGTTTGAACAGATTTACTGAACAAGTGATAACTTGCATTTCCAGAACAACTTATTTAAACATCCTCAGTCAAGCAAGCTGCTGCTCAAACTCAAGGATGCTCAGGTGTTGTCATCCTGGTTCTTGGTGTATAAGCATTCTGAGTTTCTCCAAACAGAAACACAACAATAAAGTACATCTCAGTATAGTAGAAACGGAGTACACAGATCTCGGTCGATCTGATAGATCCACTATCATAAATTACTCAAGAGTAAAATGAAAAAAATCAAGAGGGCATTCTAAGGTAATCTAAAGGAACAATAGTTTTGCTTGATGAATAGGGTGTGGAATTTGGAATTGGTGGTGGAGGCAGATTCAAAACGTTTAAAGAAAACTCTCCTGTCACGAAAATAAGTTGTTACTGAAACAACGCAAACACTACCTTAACCAATATAACGACAATTTTATGTACCACCAATATTCAAAATATACGACTTGCTTGCGGTGGCGAATAGCCTTCAGTGGCCAGTGGGTGGTAGCTAAGCGTCCTTGGTGGTCAAAGGGCAGTGGCTAATCGTCAGTGGCGAATCTGCTGTGGCGAATGGTCCCATCCTGATTCATACACCCATCCAGATGCATTATAAATGCTGTAACTGTATCAGCCTCCATCACTTTCTCTGGCAATGCATTCCATCTGTGCACCAAACTCTGCATGAAAACATTGCTCCTTAGGTCCCTTTTAAAATTATTCCCCTCTCACCTTAAACCTATGCCCTCTACCTTGGGAAAAAGATCTTTCCTATTCATCCCATCAATGCCCCTCAAGATTTTATAAACCTGTATAAAGTCTCTGGCTCCAACGATCCAGGAAAAATAGCGCCTATCTATTGAGTCTCTCCCTATAACTGAAACCCCGGCAACATACTTGCTACAGATATGATCACTACAAATCATAATGGGGGTCTGCCAGCTCTCACATCATGCATTTACAGTACATCGACTTGCCCTGCCTCTCTCTTTTAATTACTTGTTTCATAATTCGATTTTTAAACATTTCTTACCGGTCTTTTAATTTGTAGCCTGTAAATATTTCCTTTTTTATCTTTAATCTGAAAGCTTCCTATAATAGATAGTAAATCAGTAGCTATCTTCAATGAATGAACTAGTGGCTCATGTGAGATGTCACTCTTTTGTGCTCGGACAATTAACTTGGTCTTCAATTTATCATGTTTAAAAAAAACTTACTATGAGCCAAGAAACAAAGCAAGCTAAAGCACCTCTTGCCCAAATTCCCTGAACTATATGTCAACTCTGGTTGTGATCACTCCTTCCTGATAATGCATAGCTCACTCTTAAGTCTCTTCTCAACATAAGGGAGGTCAACATCCCAAAAATCTCCCTCAAACCATGACTTGATTTGCCTTTGCGTAAATGGGTAAGCCATGGCACAGGTTGCAATACTGAGATTACTACTCTGGAGGGCCTGCGCTTCAACTTACCACCTAACTCCTGAAACCGATCCTTCAAGTCCTCCAAGCTACCCCTACCTATCACATTGATTCCCACATCAACCACAACCATTACTTGTTCACCATCCTCTTCCAGAAATTTATCCAAATGTTCCATTAGCTCTTGAAGTCTTACACCAAGAGTCCACACGGGACCATACAAGATCTCATCTGCAAATTGGACTGTCGATCATGGAATTAAGAAAACCACTGTAATCTTTCTAATCGGCCTCCCATCCTACCATTTTTTTTCCGACACAGCATTGGGCAACATGGATCTGTGATTCCCTCCTCCTGAGTCACGCACCCATGTTGCTCACAAAACAGGCTTTTAAAATGCCCTAGAGATTAGACGGTTCCAAGGAGTCATGGATTTCCTAAACGTGCGGTCTCCTTTCCTTTCTACAAATGGTCATCCCCCTCCACTCATTTCTACACTCCCCTCTTGCTTGCTGTTCACTTCTTTCACTATTCTACTTCAGGCTAAGTTTATTGGAACTTGCAATCCAGTATAGTCTCCAGCATAAAATGGACTTCTCTAATTCAGAAATCGAACTGAAATCAGGGCAATTACAACTAAAATCTCATCCATAAAGTTGCTGCTGTCAGCCTCAAATCTTCTGATTATCTCCGTGCAACCTGGAAATTAACTTACTCTTTCCTTTCCTCTATCTTACTGCAAACTAGTTACATTGTTGCTGTTCCCACAAATTTAAGCTTTTCAACTTTGTATTAAACTGTACCCCTAGTGCTGACCCTGCAAAACAAACACTGGCAACCAGGAAGAATCCCTTCTCCACATGATCCCTCATCTTGGTCCTGCCATTGGTAATTGTGCCTTGGATTGCTTGGCCACAACATTAGAATTCTCTCCATAATATCCCCAGATCTGGACTTCAATATACATGGTGACTAAGCACTAACACATGCAGTGCTCTGACCACTGCAGGCAACATTTGACTTTATACTATCTCTCCTTACTGACCTCAAATGTCTTAAGGATGCTGTTTAAGTTTGAACCGCTATATATTCTAAATACAGGAACAAGTTAAAAATAATTCTCAACCTATTTGCAAACCTAATTTAAAATTATCGAATTGTACAATCCACTTTTAAGTTCTTTGGTAATTTTAGCAAAATGTTGCAGCCTATTCTAAGCTTAAGTGTAAAGTCACAACTGCATCATAGTGAAAGTTCATTTCTCCCACACATTGCAATTATTAGCCCTTGGCATTTTATTATTCATCATCACTAAGCTGTGAATGATAACAGACACCAGCAGTCTTCTAATGGCTAGAAGGTCCTCTTATAATGATGTTATTGCTGCTATATGCTCAGCATAGCAGCATTTTAGTTCGCAGCTGAGCACAAGAAAATGACGACTATTACTGCAATAAGCCAAGCCAACTGTTTTTCAGTTCTCGTTTAATTAGTACACACTGGGCAAATGATTCCAAGCCAGGTGCTCACCATTTCTTCAGGCAAACATTTGAAATTCAAAATAAAACTGAGTGGAACATGTAAAATCTTTGCATCAAATTCTGAGCATCTTTGTGTATTAGTCCAAAGTTTACAACAATTAATTTAGAGCAAATTATTCTTTCCCAAGAGTAAATTCGGTTGAACAATCAACTTTATTTCAGCTGTCAAATTAATCTGAAATACTAGGTCATGGGAAGCAAACAAACAAAAGGGGAAGCTACACCTGACCCATAAGAGATCAAATAAAAGCAATAAAATTAACCATCTTGGTCTTCTACTTCTGATTTGTTGAAAATTCAGTTGTGCAATGTGTGAGTTGCTGCTTTTTTACCATCCTCCCTTGTCCAAGATAAGATGGAGAAGGGCTGCCTTCTTGAACCGCTGCCAACTATTTGCTTTAGATGCAAAAATTACAAGGGAGGGATTTCCAGGATCTTGACCCAGTGATAATGAAGGTTGAACAATATTAGGGTCTGAACTTAACAGTCGGTTCAGAACGGTTTTGGCTACATAATTGCATCATCATTAAAACCACTATTGCTATTTGCAATAACATTGCCCAACTTGGCTTGGTCTCAGCCCCAGCTGTTCTGAAATCCTAATGCCCATTTTTGATATCTTTTGCCTTCATGTCTTGTCTCCCAACATAAGCAGTGTTATCACTGGACTGCTAATCCAGAGATGCAGGTAAGGTTCTGGGGACCACAGTTCAAATCTCACCATGGCAGACAGAGGAATTTTAATTCAATAAAAGAAAACTCTGGAATTAAGAGTCTAAATAATGACCATGAATCCATTCAATTGTCAGCAAAGACCCATCTGGTTCACTCAACTCCCTCAGGAAAGGAAGTCTGCCATCCTTGCCTGGTCTGGCTCACATGTGGCTGACTCTTAACTGCCCTCTGGGCAGTTGGGGAGGGGCAAGAAATGCTGGCCGAGCCAACGATGCCACATCCAGGAACAAATTTTTAAAACATGAAGTGGAGGTCATCCAAAACTCTCCTGGCCTTGCCTTAACTTACAAGATCTGTTTGTAGATCATAAACCCATAATAACTATGAATGGAGCAGCATCTTCATTTTAAAATTCTGATCTTTTGCTTTGCTATTCAGTCTCTGTAATCCCCACCATCCTCACAACCCTCCAAGAGATCCATACTCATCTAATTCTGGTCCTTTAATCATTGCTGATTTTACTCATGACCATGACTCAGTTGCATGGCCTAATATTTGCAATTACTTTCGACAACTCTGTCCCACAATTTTCCTTTAGGCACTCCTTCAGATTGAATTAATTGAACAAGCTTTTGGAATTCTGATTGAATACCCACACGTGTAGCTTCGGTGCATACTTTGCTTCATACAGCGGTGATCAAACTTGTGATACTTCATTTGGTTAAAAGATGCTATATGGAAAGCGAGTATATCATTGCCAAGCAAGCACATGAGCAGGACTAAGCCATTCAGCTCCTTCAGCCTACTCCACTATTCAATAAGATCACGACCAATCTGCTCTCAACAATATTCCTGTCCAATTTATAAGGCAACCCACCCATTTCAAGCATGAATCAAGCAAATCTTATCTGAACTGCTCCAACCCATTTACGTCCTATTGTATATAACAGCTTGATGTGGTTGCACAAATGTCCGTATCACTGAGGCATAACTTCCCTACTTGGGCATAAAACTCTTTTCACAAAATACACAATCAACTTTCTTCATTATTTGCTATACCTGCATACTAAACTTTGGAAATTCACACATTAGGGCACTCCGATTACTCTGCACTTCTTAGCTCTTCAACCTCTGACCACTGAGGTCAATTGCTTCTTTATTCTTGCTGCTGAAACAGAATTTCACATTATTTTTCCCCACATTATTCTCCATTTGCCAAATCTTTGACCACTCAATCTAAATATACACAGATACCTCTTTATAGCCTCCATATGTCCTCTTAACCACCTGCCTTTCTACCTTACTTTGTGACCTCAGCAAATTTAGCAACTGCACCATTCATTCCATCATTGACAATTGTATAATAAGACCTGAGCACTGATCCCTGGGGCACACCAGTCAGTCCATTTTAGCACCAGCAGATCCACTTATGGTGACACTATGCTCATACTTAGCAAGTCAATGTCCTGCACATGTAAATATGTTCCACATGCCATTATTGTTATCTTCTACATTAACTTTCGCAGTAACAACTGTTCAAGAAATCCAAGCACGACACATGCACTGGTTCCCTTTGATGCACAGCACATGTTACCATCTCAGTGAAGTCTGATAAATTGGTTAAACCTGATTTTCCTTTCATAAATCAACTTTGACTTCTGCTGACGACATTGAATTTATCAAAAGGGCCCTGCTATAACATTTTCCCTATGACAAATATTAAGTTAACTGGCTTGCAGTTTGCCTTTCTGTCTCCCTTTTTGAGTAAAGGAGTCAGTTACCTTCCAACCTAATGGAGGTTACTGATATCACCTACTATAAAGACTAATGCAAAGTAACTGGTAAATCATCTTCCAATTTCATTTTCCATTATTAATATTCTAAAAGATCAATTCTCAGTTAACACTTTTGTCACCAGAAATTTATTTTTCTATTTTTGTCTAGCTTCCTCTCGCACTCTAATTTGACAATTTTAAATTTTTAATCATTATTTACTCTTTTTAATATTCTGTCCAATACTTTGACCTACTACTCAACTTCTCAGCCTCCCCTCAAATCGATGACAATGTTATCAATAACATACCATTCAGCTACCTGGGTAGCATGATTTCCTATGTTTGGGCAGTGTTAATAGTTACTCTTTTGAGCTTTGCTTTTCACACTAGTGGGTGCATTTAACAGGAAAAGGGATATTTAAAAAACAAGAGCATGAGTCCCCACGTTCAGCAGCACAAAACTGATCTTAATTCGGAGCTCCTTCACCACAGAGACCAGAGACAGCTCTGAAACTGGCTTTCAAATAGGGCCCATTTGCCCACTTAATTACAGCTCAGAACAAAGGTCAGTAACCCACAACTTTACCCAATAGAGGATTTTTATACATACCTCATTACAATAGGTAAATGAAACACTGACACCAGCACTTCTCACATGCCCTCTGACCTACACATCCAATCCTATGAATGCACGATCAATGATAGATATCTTCATGGCCCACCTGAGGTCCTTCCATCATCTAGTGACATTGGCCAGGATCCTATCAACCCTCTTTGGCCCCTTATGATTATTGAGCACATTCCGACACTATTTAATATGTCCCTTCCTCGATATTTGCCAACAGCATTATCTACTTGCTTTTTACTTTCTTGAAGTCTTGCTTTTGACCTTTCAAACTCAGTCAAGCAATTCATTCCCCTTGCTGATCTTAGTACAGAAGATCAAGGAGGATGTTCATTTCTACCAATTGATATATTATTAACATCAACATCAACTCTAGTAGTTCCGTATTAAGTTATACACAGTTAATCTTAGGAGCAGTTTCCCTCTGAACTGACTGGTGAAGTGGCAGTTGTTTATTCGAGATCAGAGTGACCCTGTTTCAAAATGGTTGTTGTCCCCTTGCCTCTTGGAACTCCGACAAGGTTATTTTGTTTATACCTTATTGTTGTTCTAACCTTGCTAATGGAGAAAGAAGTTTCTTCAAGGGTATTTTTGAAACTAGTCTCTGCATCTGAGGCTAACTGCCTTCAGAAAGTACATTCCCCAACACCTAATAAATTTAATACTAAAATGTAATTGTAATTATTTAAAAAGCTTCATCTTATGTCAATCAGGCTTTTCCTTTCTAGTTCACATAAAAATCAGAAAGCTCTCATCAGATGATCTTCATCACAGTTGCCGTATCAGAGTCTTCCTCTTTGCATTCCAGTCTCATCTTACTGAGACTCAGAGGCAGTTTTTTGTCTGGCTGTGAAGGCCATGATTTGAGTTACATGAAATGTTCCATCAGTTCAAATTTCCTTCAATTGTCTGTCAATTGAAACGAAAACCCCCTCAGAGCCTAAATTTGTCATGATTAGCCATAGGCAACTACAGTGAGGGTATTAAACTCCTCCTACAGCATTAGAATCCTGGTTCATCTGGAATGCTATCTGGAAATGGCTTCATTCTTTCTGAACTCTGTACAACTTCGAGGATCGCTGAACACTGCTGCGTTAGATACTGGACATAAATAATACTAGAGATTTGGTGTCAAATGGGTGTTTAATTATTCATTGCAACAAGGCTGGACAAGCTGCCAGAGAATGAGATGTAGATTTCTGATCCTGAATCTGCCAGCTCATTCCTAGCCATCCTAATCACCTTCATATTTCACTATAAATTATGATCTTCAGCAAACCATTCCATTTTCCCTGATAAAGTCTGGTGGGCCAACCAGCAAAGCTGATGATTGTAGGCAGGTTTATCATTTGGATTCCACCAGACTAGCTCTTCAATCTTTCGAAGAGTAGGTATCACCTGGGAGCCTGGAGTGATTTCACTTTGACCTTCTAAAACCACCTCTTAGTTTTACAGCATTGAACATTTCCCTCACCAGCCAGAAACCACTCTGCCAATCCAGCTGCAGTCAAGACAGAATATCTGTACATCATCTTTCTCCATTTCACTCATTTCCATTCAACTTCCAACAACCTCAACAGATCAGCATGTCATTTTCCACTTGGGAATCCCGCAGCTTTCAGGACTAATTGTCAAGCTCAATAATTTAACAACTTAAACATGTTCTTCCATGCCTATGCCACCCCCACTACACCCTATGAGCATATCGTAACATCAGTTGCTTTCACGCAGCAAACTCAATTTTACTTATTGATGGTCCCCATTATTAGCTTTCCTTTCTCCTGGGCATCATCCACACTTAGTTTCCTTACTGACGTTCTCTCACTCTCTAGGCTCCATCTCGGTCTACCCATTCACTCCTTCCCGCCCGCCCTCTCCACCACTGTCAACTTAGAAAAACCAAAATGACACAGTTCAGTTTGCAAGTGATGGTAACCCATGAGTGTTTTCAAACTGCCACTGAGGCCTCAGAACCATACAAGCTGGAAGAAAATGCTTACAAAAACATTAAATCATGGCTTAATTGCTGAATAACAGCTTACATTACTGACAGCTTTATTAACCCAGTCAAAATGCTGAAAATGAACACTCAGACTGAAACTTGTAATCTAGGTTGTGCAGTACTGAAGGTCAAAATACTTTCTTGCATTAAACTAAAGCTTGTGCCTGTTCAGTGGACATTGCTGATACCATGCACTACCCAGAAGTACAGGAGAGCTTTATGGCAAATCCACAACTGAAATAAACTGAATTGATCTTCAACTTACCCCAAAAAATTGACAGCCTATTTTAAGACAAAATCCTCTCCAAACCTGTTGCAGAAGCTGTAAAATAGAGGATATAAAAGGGTACTTGATAAATGCATTTTTTTTGTTAATATCCTGAGGTGCAAAAAGAATTGGCAAATTTCTAAGCATATTGTTCTGTCAAATAAAACTCAGCTCCTGCATCCAAAATAAAAAGCCTGGTTTTGCACAATGTACACTTGACTTCTCAGTGAAAACATGACGCAGGTCACCTACACTAGTCACTGCTCTCATTTAGCTAAGAAAAACCACACAAAATTTGAGTTGATTTCACTTTGTGGATATTGATCCAACAAACAGTGGGGGGAAAAAAAAAACCATACATTGTTACCCTAATCCTGAGAATGATCATTGTCAGCAAATGCTGCTTTCTTCTATGCCATACATCGTATGGAAGAGAAAATAGCTAACAGTATGACATCAACAAAGGCCAAAAGAAATTGACAGATTCCAGGAAGCAGAATAAGAAATTTATGGATTAAACAAAGAGGTTCTCTGCTGAACTCAGAGCACAAATTGTGATGGCTAAAAGTTGTGTGTAGTTGATGTGCTATTACTGTAGTTAATTTTTGTGTATTATACATAAGATTAAAACATTTTGATAAAGAACTGCTAAGTTTCTATACACTTCTTATTCCTTTCTGCTGCTCAAGGAGAGTGGCAGCCATATAAACAGATATCTATATTCATGATTCTCATTTACACTTGCAAATCAATTTTCTACAATGCTGCCAGGCCACGGTTGCTAATTAGTAGATCATTAGGCAGCTAATTTTGTACCACAGATTAGAATTCACCCATCACCACCTACATCCAACCCTGCTTAAATAATGAGGAATTTTGATGAACTTCCATGTTCCTTCCCTCAAGGGAGATGCAGAGCTTTGCTGAGCGATTAAAAGCACACAGCCTCATTAATGCATTTTCTTCCATTTCTCATACAGACAGAGTAATAAGCACAGGAAGAATAGAATGGTGAAACGGTCTACAGGTTAAATCTGTGACTACATTTTTCTTGGAACGACCATTTTGGTCTGTCACTACAACAACAGTATTTTCCACTAAACTGTTTATTTAAAACTTATATATGTATTATTTCTCTCCTGCCACAGTGTTGCTGGATATATCACCCAACTGAACATGCAACCTTAACAGTGACTGGTTAATTTATCCACCAAGCAATCCTGGGTGAGTGATAATTTTCTCAAGCTAAATTTACAAAGACTTGTAGAATCATAGCTCCCACACCAACTTCATACCCTCACTAAGGACCTAATCTCCCAACCTGGCTACTACTTTAAATTATTCCAGTCAGTTTGTCTCTGTTAAAGTACCTATTCAAGACGGCTCAGGGAATCCCTAATGGACTCTCTTGGTTCATCCCGGAGATTGTACTCTGTGGTAGGCTGGAATATGCAACTCTTACTGACAGTTTAGTTTAAATTATTACTTTTATTTTCCAATGGCATCCATGTTACATTATAACATGATACCTACAAGCCAGGCTTGAGCTAAGGTTTTAAAACCATTAGCAGATTAGCGGCGTCAGCTCTTACCCTGAACAGCTCTCTCAGGCTACTCCCCTTATTGCTGCAAACAAGCTGTCTTTATACAGAAATTGGTATTAAAACTATGACAATATCATATGTTCTTAATCAGACAAGCAGCAATAAAATGGTAAAAGTTTGCCAAGGAAGAGAAACTCATTGACAGGTCTGAGCACACTTGACTAATTAAGCTACATGCACAAAGTGGGAAATGCTGATCAAGCCAGGCCAAATGGCCAATTGTCTTTAGCTAAATAAGCTTCCCTTTTAACAGTACCTCATAAAGAGACAAGTCTGAACTATGAGGAAAATGTCATGAGGTAACCTCACTCAGCTAACATGCCCAGTATCATGGTCCTACAAACTGCCTTTTTCTTTTGAAATCATCTTGGATTCCCAAAATGCTAATTAAATGCATAACATTTCCAGATCTCGAGCTCCAGGGAACAACACAAACATTCAATTCATGACGAGCAAGTGTACGCTCAAATTAGAATACAAAAAGTTAACCTTTCCACGAGCTTCCATCCTGTCTCTCCCCATCTCTCTGCGCCACTTGAACCCTTAAAACAGTGAACGTAATTTACAGAAGAATGTTTTCTCTCTCTCTCTCTCACACACACACACATCACACATATGAGCATCTTCCAACTTTCTTACTATGTCAGGTTCAACCTTTGTGTTTTCCTAGCTTGTAAGGGTAATGAGATATTCACATTGCAGAACAGTCAAGATTGGGGGCTTCATAATTTCAAATCTGCTCAGTGTGGTATACATGAAAATGTATTAGGATTGTTCTATTACGTGCATATTCCACTCAGCTTATTAAATTACAAGTTATTTTCCTATTGACTATGAGTTTTGTTAAGAGTCTTCAATATAAACCAGAAATTCAGTTATCCAACATCCAACTGTGAAATATGTGCAGCTTCCAGCCCTCAGGGTGAGAAGGAAGTACTGCCACACATTCCACAAATGAACAAATGTTATCACATTATTTACACTGATCCATTGACACGAAGAACAAATGTCTTTAATTCTTCTGACTCCTTGGCATCATGGTAGCCCACAGACCTACCAACACACTTAAACAGCAACAAATGAACCTAAAGGATCCAATAGATACCACCAGCAAAACTATCATTTACACAATACCATGCAAAAACTGTAAAAATAAATCTGACAAACGAGCAGGAAACTTGCCACCAGCATACATGAACATCAATTGGCCACCGAAAGATACTACCTGCTATCACTAGTTTCTACACATACAAAGAAAGATATCCCTTTAACTGGGACAACATATCCAAGGACAGGCAAAACAAAGACACGCATGAGAATTCTTAGAGGCATAGCATTCTAACCAGAACTCCATCAATAAACACACCAATTTGGACCCTAACTATCTTCCCTTGAAAAATAAGAAATGACATCATCCACCTTAAGAAACCAAGACCTATAAATAGAGAAGTGGGACATACCACCAGTACTTCACTGGAGACATTCACTGATGTTGTTACCTTGTCATGGTGACAAAATGTCTAAAAACAAACCTTCAAGCTCAGCGAGCCAACTTACATGCTTACCATCAACCTAAGCTACAAATCTTCTCAAAAATTGCGAAATATAATTCCTGCCCTAGTTCTTCTTAGCAAAATGGAACACCTTGTTTGTATCTAAATTAAACTCCATCTGCCACTTCTTGGCTCATTGGCCCAATTGATCAAAATCCCTTGGTAATCCTAGGTAACCTTGCTCACTGTCCAGGAGACTATCAATTTTGGCGTCATCTGCCAATTTAGCAACCATGCTTCTTGCACTCGTATCCAAATAATTTTATATAAATGACAACAGCAGACTGAGCATCAATCCCTGCGGAACATTGCTAACTACAGGTATACAGTCTGAAAAATATCCTACACCACCACCTTTTTCAGTTTGTTTGTTTTTTTTGCTTGGCCAAATTGCATTTCACTTCCTTGAATATAATATTTTGGATAATTTCCCCTTTATAAGCAATGGATTGGCCACTTTCCTGTTTTACTTTTGCACTGAAAGGAGTGAACAATTGTTAACTCTCTGAATATTCACCCTTGCCTTTCCACTGTCATCCTATTAAGTAATATTCCCCAATCTATCATAGCTAACTACAGTCTCATATCATTGTATTCCCCTCTATTCTGATTCAGGATCTTGCTCTCCAAAATCAACGACATCACTCTCCAACTTGATGAAGAATTCAATTATGATCATCCAAGGGCTTTGATCAACTAGATAGTCAATTATTCCTTTGGCAACACACAATACCAAGTCTAAGATGGCCTGTTCTTTCATCGGTTCATAAATTCATTAGTCCAGAAAACCATTCCATAAACACTAAGTATTCTTCCTCCAAATTATCACTAATTTGATTTGCCCAATCCATGCTCAGATAAAGTCACCCAGAATTTCAGATCTTCCTTTATTGCATGCATCCTTAATTTCCTGTTTCATGTAATTCCTAACATAATTCCCAAAGTTTGGGATCTACACAGAACCCCTTACCAGGTTTTTAGCCCCTTGGTATTTCTCAGCTCTACCCATAAAGATTCCACATCATTCGAGATATTACCCTTGCTCACTATTAACTCTTTAATGTCCTCATTAACCAACAATTCAAATCCATTTCCTTTCCATCTGTCCTTAATAAATACTGAATATCCCAGGATGTTCCGTTCCCGTTCTATTGTCATTCTGACAAATGCTTAAGCCATTTTCAGTCTTTAATGACTACATTTTTACCTTTCATTGTTCATGTTCTGTTAACCCCTCACTGTTTATCAGTCAGCCATCTGTTGTCACAACAACTGTTGCTATGTTTGAGTCTCCTAACCAATACACAAATGCAGAAGCTACAGCCTCCAATCAGTTGTATCTCAGGGGATGCCACTCTCACCAGAGTCAAAATGTTCAGTTTTTGTGTCACTCCAGAGACTAAAGTACATAATCCAGACTAATTCAACTAAGAACTGAGGGAGTACTGCTATCACATCAAGCAACACCTACTCAGTGACACGCAGTTGGGGTTCTGCCTGGGCTACTCCACTCCTGACCTAATGACAGCCTTGATTCAAACACAAAGTCAAGAGCTGAAGTGAGAGCGACAGTCTTTGACATCAAAACTTGATTTGACAGTGCGGCATCAATCAGCCCAAGCAAAACTGGAATCAATAGGTATCGGGGTCAAACACTCTGCTGGTTAGAGTCATATCTGGCACATCAGGAGATGGTCATGGTTGTTGTGGGTCAGTTATTGCAGCTCCAGGATCTCTCTGAAGGAATCCCTAAGCATTGTCCCCTCTGCCCTACTATCTTCAGCTGCTTCAATGACCTTCCCTGCATCATAAGGTCAGAGGTGAGGATGTTCAGCACTGTTTATTAATCCTCAGATAGTGTCACAGTTCATGCTCAAATGCAACAAGATCTGGACAATATCCAGGCTTGGGCTGAGAAGTGTTAAGTAACTATCACACGACACAAATGGCAAGTAATGATCATCAACAATTAGAGAATCTAATTATCATCCCTTCACATTCAACAATGTTACTAACACTGAATCACCAACTATCAACATCTTTAGAGTTGCCAGTGACCAGCAACTCAACTAGATTTACCACATAAACACAATGGCTCCAAGGCTCGGAATACTGTAGCAAGTAACTCAACTCGTGACTCCACAAAGCCTGTTCATCTACAAAGCACAAATCAGGACTATGATGAAATACTCCCCACTTGCCTGAATAGGTGCAGCTCCACCAACACTGAACAGCTTGACACTTGTGACAAAGCTGCTCCTTAAACAAGATTATGCTGTCCTTGCTTTTTGTTTCAGAGGTCATAAAAGACACCGACTCCAAAAAGTCGAAGTTGACAGGTTTTGACATCAGTTTGATTATAGCTAACAGATACTGCCTCAAGCAACAGGCTTTCCAGTTTTTGAAGAAAATCACATGTACAAATGAAATGGGAGTTGCCAGTTCTCCAAGCTCAGATTTACTTTGGTTTGGTTTGGTTTGGGTTTTAGCAGTGCTTTGCTGGACCCAAAGGAGCAGGTCAGGGTAGTACTCTCACTTCTCTCCTGTAAGATCCTGTTTAATTTTTCCTTTTGTGCCAAGGGATGTTTATGGGGATTGTTCCAAGTATTGGAGCAGCATCATGAAGTTGGGATAATTTGTCAGGTTTTTGAATAGGTTAAGTTATTCTGTATTCCATTCTCTTTTGTCTGTGTTTCTTTTGGTCATCTTGAAAATAAATTATATTTTGTTTAAAACTACATGGGTTTGAAAAGCAGCATCTCTCCTGCTTAAAACAGCTAGCAAAGGTTGGGTCTGTGCTACCTTCTTGAAATGTTTTTGAGGGATCCGGCCTGGTCCATAACACACTATTCAGGACAAACCAGCACACTTTATTGACAACACATCCACAAGCAGTGGGTAATACTTTCTACAAGATACAAGATACTTTCTGCAGAAATTAACAAAAATCCTCAGACAGCACCTTCCAAACCTACAATCACTTTCATCTAGAAGGACAGGGCAGCGGACACATGGAAATACCACAACCTGCAAGTCCTCCTCAAGCCACTCATCACCTTGATTTGCAAATATATGGCCATTTCTTAATCATCATTGGTTCAACATCCTGGAATTACATCCCTCAGGTATTGTGGATTAACTACAACATGTGGACTGCAACAGTTCAAGGCAGCAGTTCCCCACCACCTTCTCAATGAGGGGCAGCAATAAAGTGTTGGCCAGTGATGTCCACAACTCTCAGTGAACAAACAGAAAAATCCAAAGGTGCTTTTAGATGAGACATTAAGCATTGTCTGCCCACTCAAGATGATTTTGAAAAGTTCCATTACACTATTTAAGAGTGGGGAATTTGTGATATGCGTATTGCCATTTGTGGGAGCTTGCTTTGTGTAAACTGGATCCCAGATTTCCTATGTTACTATGGATCTAAAGTATTAAATGGATACGAAATGCGAGGAGACATCCAGAAGTCACAAAATATACTTCAGAAATGCAATTAATTTTCTTAACTCCACTTAATTAAATCTAGAAAGCTTAAATGTAGACGAGTAGAATCAAGACACCTCATGTGTGCTGAGATCCTTCTGAAACTTAACCCACTAAATACCATCAGCTTCCAGGCATAGAATACTAAAACGTTTCCTAAAATATCCCCAACTCACTGAAACAGACTCAAGAATCTCAGACACCAAAAGATAATCTGAAAGAGCTTGTATTTGTATATCATGTTTAGCATGCACAAAAAAGAGAGTCCTAAGATGCTTCACATGGAGCGTCGTTAAACAAAAATAACCCCAAGACCTATCAGGAAACAACAGTCAAGTAACTAAGTACTCAATCAAGGTAGGTTTCAAGCTGAATGGAAATTGGAAAGATTAAAGGGTAGGAGTTCCAGAGCTCAAGGCAGCTACCAATGGTGGGCTCAAGAAAAAACTGGAAGAGCTAGAAAACCAACAATATCTTAAAAAGTTGAAAGGCGAGAGAAGGGTGAAGGAATAGGGAAGGGGCTGAGGGATTTGAGCACATTGACGAGAAGTTTAAAACTGTAGTGGAGAAGTTCAAAACGGTAGTGCTTGAGAACTATGACTTCATGTTCTCAATCCAAAATCATTAATCATAGGGATAAAAAAAAAAATGGGTGAACAGAACTTAGAGCAGGTTAGTGCTGCAGCACTAGTACTGTATTTTGGATGAATACACATGTAGAGATGATCTCAGATAGGAACCCAGCTGGCAGGACAGCAAATTAGACAAGTCTGAAGGTGACAAAGGAGGAAGGGCTTGAAATTGCACAAACCCCACTCCAGAATATTCTCCAAGGCACTTTACAATCACGGGAAATTCTTCAGAAGAATTTCCTAAGTTAGGAAATGCAGCAAGTAATTTACACACAAAATGCCACAAATACAATTATCCGTTTTTAATTATACTGGCTGAGAGATATGTTGTGTGCTGTCATCTCTGTGGTGGTGCTTAAACCCGCAATCTGTTGTGTCAGAGGCATATTACTGCCCACTGAAGCAATGGATGAAAGGATTTCAACACCATTCGTGATTCTGATTATCAATGAGTGTGAACCCAGATTCTAGCAAAAATGACACATTCACTTGATACTTCCTGCAACAAAAATCAAGAGTTTAATCACTACTTTTTCTCCATGAGAAGGCACTCAAGCTGTGGGCAAATGGTAAACTCTTCTTCCATGTAGCACAGCTACACCTAAAGATGGGTATCAAGATCTCAGAAAATAATGGATGCTCTTCAGAGCAGTTGCCTTGCGCTCAGGTGATGGAGTCTGCCATCTGGTGGGGAAAAGAGGCTTGAGTGAGGCTCATCCATTCCGACCAGATATTCCAAATTAGTCTAGTCCCATTTGCCAGCACTTGGCCGACATCCCTCTAAATCCTTCTTATCCGTATATGCATCCAGATGCCTTTTAAATGCTGTAATTATACCAGACTCCACCACCTCCTCTGGCAGCTCATTCCAGACAATGTACCACCCTCTGCGTGAACAAGGTGCCCCTTATGTCTCTTTTAAATCTTTCCCGCTCACCCTAAACCAAGCCCTCTAGTTCTGGACTCCACCATCCCAGGGAAAAGACCTTGCCTATTTACCCAATCCATGCCCCTCATGATTTTATAAACCTCTATACGGTTACCCCTAGTTTGTAAAGGGCTCGCAACTTATATCGTATGTTTTGTAGCTTCAGGACATCACAAAGCACTTTAGAACAGTTGGAGTATAGTCACCATTGTAACGTAGAATACCCACAGGCAATTTATAGACAAGCTCCAAATCACATGAATGTGATCGCAGCCAAATATCTATTTTGTTTGTGATGCCAATTCAGGAATAAATGCCTGTCCAGGAAACCGGAGAGAACTCCCCTACTCTTCTTCAGATCGTGTTGTGGGAATCTTTACCTACACCTGACAGAACAGGTAGGGCCTCAGTTTAATCCGTGTTCATTTGAAAAATAGTGCCTGTGACAGCGAACCACTTCCTTTAGTACAGTTCAACTTTGGGAATACTGAAAAAAAAGGGGCTGAAATGTGCCTGGATTTAAATCATGAACTCTTGGTGTCCATAGATGCTGCTAGACCTGCTGAGTTTCTACAGCAATTTCTGTTTTTGTGTGTTTCAGATCTTCAGTGGTCTGCAGTTCATGATGTTATTCCTGCCTTGGGAGCTGGACAACATTTTCAATCCTCTTTGAAACGTGCAACAATAACAACTTCATAGAACATATCATTGGCTGGAAAGTACTTTGGAACACACAGAGGACAAATTGGATGCTTTAGATGGAGGTGCTATTGGGAATCTCTTGACATTTGCACAGTTATGTTGTGGACTACAGTCAGATAGAAGGCGATTAGGATGAAACTGCAGTTTTATAATGACAGTAGCTTTATACTGAAGAATATTGTGATATTCAGAATGTAACCTACAGGCTACTTAAAGTCCATGTAACCCTACTGACTTAGCTGGGCAGTAAAGTTCATGATACATCATATCCTTTGTGTTCTTGTGGACAAAACCAATTTCATCAGGCTCTGGTTTGCTCCAATGTCTGCATTGAGAAGTTGCGTGTTCTTGCAAAAAACGTTGCAATTAGGGTCAGGTATTGGTGAAAACCAGGTTTCAATTAGAACACGGTTTCCGCCATATATACCAAATGCTTCTCTACTTCCATGACTCCCAAGGTCACAACATGTTTTGGGTTGAGCAGTACTGGAGTCAGAATTTCAACAGTCTAGTGAAGCTTGCCACCCAACCATAATATGACTAGAAAAACAAAATGGTCTTGTGGACAAACTCTGATCAGAATTCTAGTGGAAGACCATCATTCCAGACTAAAATTGTAACGAGCAGTAAATGTGCAAAATGTGCACACAGTCTAACAGCTGAATCCTGCAAGATGTAAAGATCAGTAAAAACTGACAGATTTCATCCTTGAAAAGAAGCTTGCTTGTCGACATTCTTAAAACTAAATTTATTATGAAAAATAAATTGAAAACTAGATTTTCTATAATTGAGCACATCACCACATCAGGTCTATTACATTATTTCTGTAGGTGATTTTTCAAGGTGCAATTACACCACAATTCAGTTATGATCATATTTTTGTAGTCACTGCTCATAAACAGAAATCCAAGTTCACATCATGAAAAGTATTCTTGGAGGATTTGCTTCCACTTAGGTTTTAATTAGAAAATTATCTCCTTTTGCATTAAGCAAACAAATCTGCTGCCAGATCTGGTGTTCCTATACTTAACTGGAAAATCGCTCAAAGTTGCATAGGTGCTGGTGGGGCCATTTTTGAAGAAAAGTAAGTTGAGAATATCCAGTTCATAATTCAAACATTTTATAAAATCAAGCGTGAATCCTTAAAATTCCAAACCGGGGATCCAAGATGGCGGCAATCTAGGAAGATCGTGTTGCAGAGTTTTGCACCGCAGCACAAGTGGGACAAACTTTTAACCTATCCATCCCGGACCATCTTGATATCCTGGGGCTCGAGAAAGGTTGTGGAGTCCCAGGAAACTGCAAAGTTAACTTACCGGCATTTCTTGCTGTCCAGAGATGCCTTTGGAGGTAGTATGGGCTGAAGTCAGAAATAGGAAAGGAGCAGCCACCTTGTTGGGTGTTTACTATAGACCCCCCAATAGCAGCAGAGATGTGGAGAAACAGATTGGGAAACAGATTTTGGAAAGGTGCAGAAGCCACACGGTAGTAGTCATGGGCGACTTCAACTTGCCAAATATTGATTTCGATCAAGTAGATTGGACGGGGCAGTGTGTGCGCAGTGTGTCCAGGAAGCTTTTCTAACTCAAAGTAGATTGCCCGACCAGAGGGGAGGCCATATTGGATTTGGTACTTGGTAATGAACCGGGACAAGTGATGGGCTTGTTAGTGGGTGAGCATTTTGGTGATGGTGACCACAATTCTGTGACTTTCACCTTGGTTATGGAGAGAGATAGGTGTGTGCAACAGGCAGGTTTTACAATTGGGGGAAGGGTAAATACGATGCTGCAAGACAGGATCTGAGGAGCATAAATTGGGAGCATAGGTGGTCAGGGAAGGATGTTGTCGAAATGTGGAACGTTTTCAGGGAACAGATACGACGTGTCCTTGATATGTATGTACCTGTCAGGCAGGAAAGAGATTGTTGTGTGAGGGAACCTTGGTTGACGAGGGAGGTTGAATGTCTTGTAAGGAGGAAGAAGGAGGCTTACATAAGGTTGAGGAAACAAGGTTCAGACACAGCATTGGGGGATACAGGAGGGAGCTGAAGAAAGGGATTAGGAGAGCGAAGAGAGGGCATGAAAAATCTTTGGCAGGTAGGATCAAGGATAACCCAAGGCCTTTTATGCGTATGTGAGCAACATGAGAATGACGAGAACGAGGGTAGGTCCGATCAAGGACAGTAGTGGGAGACGGTGTCTGGAGTCGGAAGAGATAGGAGAGGTCTTGAATGAGTACTTTTCTTCAGTATTTACAAATGAGAGGGACCGTATTGTTGAAGAGGAGAGTATGAAACGGACTGGTAAGCTAGAGGAGATACTTGTTAGGAAGGAAGATGTATTGGGCATTTTGAAAAACTTGAGGATAGACAAGTCCCCCGGGCCTGACGGGATATATCCAAGGATTATGTGGGAAGTAAGAGAGGAAATTGCAGAACCGTTGGCAATGATCTTTTCGTCTTCACTGTCAATAGGGGTGGTGCCAGGGTACTGGAGAGTGGTGAATGTTGTGCCCCTGTTCAAAAAAGGGAACAGGAATAACCCCAGTTAGTCTTACTTCGGTGGTAGGCAAAGTAATGGAAAGGGTACTGAAGGATAAGATTTATGAGTATCTGGAAAGACACTGCTTGATTAGGGACAGCCAGCACGGATTTGTGAAGGGTAGGCCTTGCCTTACAAGTCTTACTAAATTCTTTGAGGTGACCAAGCATGTGGATGAGGGTAGTGTACATGGATTTTAGTAAGGCATTTGATAAGGTTCCCATGGTAGGCTCATGCGGAAAGTCAGGAGGCATGGGATAGTGGGAAGTTTGGCCAGTTGGTCGAAGTCAGAGAGTGGTGGTAGATGGTAAATATTCAGCCTGGAGCACAGTTACAAGTGGAGTTCCGCAGGGATCTGTTCTGGGTCCTCTGCTGTTTGTAATTTTTATTAATGACTTGGAAGAGGGAGTCGAAGGGCGGGTCAGTAAATTTGCAGACAATACGAAGATTGGTGGAGTTGTGGACAGTGAGGAGGGTTGTTGTCGGCTGCAAAAGGACTTGGATATGATGCAGAGCTGGGCTGAGAAGTGGCAGATGGCGTTCAACCCTGTCAAGTGTGAGGTTGTCCATTTTGGAAGGACAAATAAGAATGCTGAATACAGCGTTAACGGTAGGGTTCTTAGTAAGGTGGAGGAGCAGAGGGATCATAGATCTTTGAAAGTTGCCACTCAGGTGGATAGAGCTTGTAAGAAGGCCTGTGGTGTATTAGCGTTCATTAGCTGAGAGATTGAATTCAAGAGTCACGAGGTGATGTTGCAGCTGTATAGGACCTTGGTAAGGCCACATTTGGAGTATTGCGTGCAGTTCTGGTCGCCTCATTTTAGAAAAGACGTGGAAGCTTTGGAGAGGGTGCAGAGGAGATTTACCAGGATGTTGCCTGGAATGGAGAGCCTTTTCTCATTGGGACGGAGAAGGATGAGGGGTGACTTGATAGAGGTTTATAAGATGATCAGGAGAATAGAGAGAGTAGACAGTCAGAGACTTTTTCCTCGGGTACAACAGAGTGTTACAAGGGAACATAAATTTAAGGTGAAGGGTGGAAGGTATGGGGGGGATGTCAGGGGGAGGTTCTTTACCCAGAGAGTGGTGGGGGCGCTGCCTGTGGGAGTGGCAGAGTCAGAATCATTGGTGACCTTTAAGCGGCAATTGGATAGGTACATGGATAGGTGCTTAAGCTAGGACAAATGTTCGGCACAACTTTTCCTCGGGAGATATTCTAAGTATCTGCCTGGCCTGTCACCGTGCTCATATAATTTTTGTTTTGCAAAGGTAAGCTCCTTCTTTGCTGTCTGCGTGAGCATGGAATTCAATGCAGAAAACAGCACCATAATCCTCTGTGTAGTTTGACCAACGAGAGCCTGTCAAAGTAAGCTTTCTCGGCTGCCTTCAACCGTGCTTCGAGGACACGCTGCTCACCCTTCTGCTGCTTGCAGGATTCTCTCTGAGTCAATTACTTATCAGGCCCTGGTAAAGGAGCTCATGAAATCTTGCGAGATGCTGGGTAAGCAGACAGAGGAGAAGCTGGCCCCGATCTCCGTCATGCTGCAGAAGCATGAACAGCAGCTGGGAGACCTGGAGAAAAGGACGGATGCGGTTTTACCCAGAGTCATAGTAGTGGAAGCTGATACCAGTTCCTCCCAAGGAGAGGGTCCAAGCCCGAGAGACCTTGGTCTGCAGTTTGCACAGCCATGTGGATGATCTTGAGAACAGAGGCAGGAGAAAAAATACTCGGATTGTCGGTCTGCCGGAGGGTAAGGAAGGTGATCAGCCTGCGGAATTTATTGAGGACTGGCTGCGAAAATCCCTGAACTTGGAGGCCGGCATGAGAAGCTTGAAGATCAAGAGGGCACACCAGGTCATGGTGCGGAGGTCAGGTCTGGGTCAACATCCTTGTCCTCTCCTGGTGCAGTTTCATCACTATAGAAATAAGGAGAGAATTGTGGAAACTTCCAGATCAGAGGAAAGATCCGAAGGCCCTAATTTACGAGGGCTCTAAGATCATGTTCTTCCAGGACTTCTCAGCAGCAGCGATCAAGAAAAGAAAATCCTATGATGGTGTCAAAAGACGACTGAGGGAGTTGGGATTCCATACTCTGAAGTGTCCAGTGATGTTTTGGTTCACCTTGGATGGATCCGGACATCTCTGACACGTCGGAGAAGGCAAGAGACTTTGTGGTCAAATTAACCTAATCTGAACAATTTAGTATGTGCAAATAGTAGTGGTTTGGTATGTCTTGGTTGTTTATTTAAAAAAACAGAGGAAGTCCAGTTGGAGCTTTCTTTCCGTTTTTTTTCTATTGTCATAATTTGGTTTAAACTATGTTTGATGGCAGTCGACCCATCCAAAGGATGGGTGGGGTATTTACCATTTTTTCTTTATTTGTATTGCCATTCTATGGTGTATTTCCTTTCTTATCTGTTTGTGTTTGCAGTGCAGCTCTAGCTAGGAGGGGGGAGCATGGTTGGGATGGCTAGATGCCTACTTATGGGCAGTTTGGAATGGGTAGTTGCCCCCTTTAGGCAGGGGGTGAGTTCCCCTATTCAGCGCTTTATATGTTGGTTGTTTTTTGGTTTTGTTGTTTTTAACCTCTGATAGTTTTGTAGGTTTGTTAAATGTAGTGGTCTTAGTTTATGTAGTTTCTATGTTCGATGGATCAGGTGACACGAAGGCTCAGCGATTTGTGGTCTGAGTCCCTCCTCTCTGGAATTCAAATGTTACTACAGAAGGTTATGGCTAATGACTTGGTTAAATGGCGTACCTAGAATATCAAGGGAAGTCACTCACCAATTATGGGGAAGAAGGTATTTTTGAGTCTCAGAAAAGAGAAGGTGGATATTGCTTTGTTAGAGGAGACACATTTGGACGATGGGGAGCACCTGATCAGGTTTACTTTTCATCATTTAATACCAATAGTAGGAGAGTGGCTATGTTGGTTTGGAAAATTGCCCATTTAAGTTACTAGAATGTGTTAAAGACACACACAGGAGATTTGTAATTCTCAGAGCCCTGATAAATGCGGAAGAATACGGTGTTTTAAATGTTTATTTCCCTCCAACTCATCTCCTCAAATTTTTGGTAGATACGTTTTCTAAACTGATTAGTCTAGAGTCCCAGTATACCATTACAAGAGATTTCAACTTCTCATGGATCCCAAAGACAGGTTGCCCAAAGGTCCGCCCTGATACCCTCTGTACAAACTAAACAATTAGTGGATCTGTGTACGGAGTTAGGGTTGGTGGACGTCTGGAGGCGTCTCCACCCGACAGGTAGGGATTTTACGTTTTTTTCCAATCCGCACAGATGTCACATCAGGATTGATTTTTTTTCTGACCCCTGTGGCAACCCTGGACTTGGTGACATCTTGTACGATTGGTAATATTACCATCTCCGATCATGCTCTCGTGTACCTATTGGTTAAGATTAAGGACAGTACAGTGGGTCCAAGGCGCTGGCAAATGGATCCCTTTATCCTCAAGGATAATAAGTTTATAGAATATTTCTATTGGGAATTTTGGGTGTTCCAAGACATTAACTCAAGCTCGGTTAGCAGGCAATCTGTCCTTGGAGAAACTGCCAAAGCCTATGCCAGGGGTTAGTTATTTCCTACTCTGCCAGTAGGAAGCAGCAGAATCCTACTCTGCCAGATTGACACTGGCTCCCAGAGTTATTTAAGATTTCATATAATAAAGCAATGAGTCTGGCTAGGGGAAGAGCACGCTGGAGTGCATAAAAGTTCATACCCAGTCTTCATGAGTTTTGTCAGTTAGCTTGTGTCAAGTTGATAGTGATTGCTTTGTGGGTTTTTTTGAATAAAATTGGTTTTTATTTTGATCTCATGGGCAGTACTAATGATAAATTGCAAAATCTTGAATTATTTCTTGAAACATCATCAATGGTCACTGAAGTCTAATCAACAGCAAAGATTTTTAAAATCAGTTAAGAGATTCTCAACACAATTACAATAGCTTTGTACTTCAGTGTAATGCACTTCCATTTTAGTCTGGAAACCTGCATTCAAACAGTGTCAAAGCTAATAGTATGAAAGTTTCCATCTCTACTGCCTGTGAAGTTTGCACATGAAGTGCTTAGATTGCTCTAACCCTGTTGATAGTTACTGCAGGCCACTAGCACAAAACTGCCACTAATTCAGAACTAAATGGCAATCTCACAAAGACAGACTAGAAGGGTAATTAATGTAGAAAGTAAAACTGGAACTCCCAATTTATGAGCAACATCCCTAGCAAAGCTCCACTCAATATTTACAGGGCTCAGAGATACATACAGATGATTTTATATAATTTTATCTATTGCAGAAAAAACTGTCTTGTGGGGGGGGGGGGGGGGAGAGAGAAGAGATGGCTGGTTGGGTAGCTCAATCTTCATTATTAAATTCACCTTGCTGCGCACCTTAGCAACGTACTCCCAAAATTTGATACATTTACCACGTTAACTGGGCTAGGTATTTATTTCTAAATAGAAGTTCACTGTCTTCAACAGTAAATTGTACAGCTTCAGAACAGATCAGCAATGTGTATTCAAATTAGATTAGATTAGATTACTTTACAGTGTGGAAACAGGCCCTTTGGTCCAACAAGTCCACACCGACCCGCCGAAGCGCAACCCACCCAGACCCATTCCCCTACATTTACCCCTGCACCTAACACTACGGGCAATTTAGCACGGCCAATTCACCTGACCTGCACATTTTTGGACTGTGGGAGGAAACCGGAGTACCCGGAGGAAACCCACGCAGACACGGGGAGAATGTGCAAACTCCAGACAATCAGTCGCCTGAGGCGGGAATTGAACCCGGGTCTCTGGCGCTGTGAGGCAGCAGTGCTAACCACTGTGCCACCGTGCCGCCCAAAATGCTCCCAGATGGGCTGAGTATCCCCAATTTTCTTTTCCGGAGTAAACACTATTGTTCAGGGAATGGTTTGATGGCATTTGCAAAATGAAAAAATATAAATTAAAATTGAAATGACAAAATAAAACCAGTTTCGTCCAAATAACGTTTTTGATACTCAGTGCTAGGATTACTCATTTGCTACAACTTTTACAAACAATTTCAGACACAGAGCGAAAGTAAAGTTTGTTAAAAAAAATGCCATATCAATTAAGGCAGCATAAAACAGGAAATGATGGAATTGCAACACTTCCATTAGACATTTTTATTTAATCTGCAAACATTTATAAATTGTTCTTTGGTCGCATCTGATGGGTTCAAATCCTAATTGAGTCGCAGTCAAATGGTGACCGTAACAGACAATAGACAATAGGTGCAGGAGTAGGCCATTCTGCCCTTCAAGCCTGCACCACCATTCAATATGATCATGCCTGATCATTCCTAATCAGTATCCTCTTTCTGCCTTATCTCCATAACCCTTGATTCCACTATCTTTGAGAGCTCTATCCAATTCTTTCTTAAATGAATCCGGAGACTGGGCCTCCACTGCCCTCTGGGGCAGAGCATTCCACACAGCCACCACCCAAGGAAAAGACCTTTTCTGTTTACCCTATCCATGCCCCTCACGATTTTTTAAACCTCAGTAAGGGCACCCCTCAGCCTCTAATGCTCGAGGGAAAACAACCCAGCGTATTCAGCCTCTCAAATATCCAACCCTGGCAGCATCCTTGTAAATCTTTTATAAACCCTTTCAAGTTTCACAACATCCTTCCGATAGGAAGGAGACCAGAATTTCATGCAATGTTCGAAAAGTGACCTAACCAATGTCCTGTAGAGCCGCACCATGACCTCCCAACTCCTGTACTCAATACTCTGACCAATAAAGGAAAGCATATCAAACGCCTTCTTCACTATCCTATCTACCTGCAATTCCACTTTCAAGGAGCTATGAACCTGCAATCTAAGGTGTCTTTGTTCAGTAGCACTCCCTAGGACCTTACCATTAAGTGAATGAGTCCTGCTAAAATTGGTTTTTCCAAAATGCAGCACCTCGCATTTATCCACATTAAACTGCATCTGCCATGCATGTGCCCACTCACCTAACCTGTCCAGGTCACCCTGTAATCTCCTAATATCCTCATCACATTTCACCCTGCCACCCAGCTTTGTATCATCAGCAAATTTGCTAATGTTATTGCTGATACCATCTTCTATATCATTAACATATATTGTAAAAAGCTGCGGTCCCAGCATGGATCCCCACTGGTCACTGCCTGCCATTCCGAAATGGAGCCGTTTATCACTACTTTGTTTCCTATCAGCCAACCAACTTTCAATCCAATCTAGTACTTTGCCCCCAATACCATGCGCCCTAATTTTGCTCACTAACCTCCTCCGTGGGATTTTATCAAAAGCTTTCTGAAAGTCCAGGTACACTACATCTACTGGATCTCCCTCGTCCATCTTCAGAGTTACATCCTCAAAAAATTCAAGAAGATTAGTCAAGCATGATTTCCCCTTCATAAATCCATGCTGACTCTGTCCTATCCTGTTACTACTATCCAAATGTGCCGTAATTTCATCCTTTATAATAGACTCCAGCATCTTTCCCACCACTGAGGTCAGACTAACTGGTCTATAATTTCCTGCTTTCTCTCTCCCACCTTTCTTAAAAAGTGGTATAACATTAGCCACCCTCTAATCCTCAGGAACCGACCCCGAATCTATCGAACTCTGCGAAAGAGCTTTTGATATCTATCCCTGGTCTCTGCCATTTGATTTTTGCAGATGCCATGGGGAATCATTACCGTTTTTTGGAACAAAGTGCCTTATTTGCAACATATTTTGACTTTCTTCATTCTTTGGGATTCAGGTTGCATGTCTTAATTTTGTAACTACTTCAGCCCACAGAACGTTTGGAAAAATAAAATCTATCCCTTGCTTCAATGCACAGCAAATAAGATGGATTAGAAATACAAGGATTAAAAATTAATCCAAAAGTGTCACAGCATCAGTATTTATGTTGTGCCTTTATGATATATTGCAGTCTAAAGCTGGGCTCTGAATCTCAGAATATACAAAGGCAGATGACCAAAAGCTCTTCAAAGAGGGTGGTAACAAGTGATTCAAAAGAGCAACTAGAGATGGATAGACACTGATTTAGAAAGAGAGTTCTCAAGCTGAACTTGGAGTTGAAGGCATAGACACCAATGGTGGAGCAACGAATATTAGAGATGTTACAAAGAAAGGAATTAGAAGAAAGCATCTGTCTTGGAGAGTTGAGAGACTGAAAGAAATTGAGAGTAACCAACATGGCTGTGAAGGGATTCAAAGACAAGGATAAAAAGATAGTAAAGTCATTGCTTAACTGGAACCCAATGTAGGTCAGCAAGCAGGATCTATTTTTGAATAAGAATTGGTGTGACTGAGGTCACAACCAGAGTTTTGGATGACCTCAAGTTTACAGAATATAACGTGGGTAGTCAGTCAGGACATTGGTATTAGGTCTAATAGATAATGTCAAGATGTGGATATCACAAATGACCTGAGACAGAGATGCAATCAGGCAATGATACAGTTTTTGTAATGATTTGAAGGAGCCAGTGTTGGACTAGGGTGGACAAAGTAAAAAAAAACACAACAGATTTTTAAAAGTTTTTGTAATGGCACGTTTTTCAATTTGTACACACTTGGCACTAACAATTATTTGTGCATTGGTCATAATAGTTTAAAATATTTAGCATATATTTGGAAATAATTTTGAGTGTATGTACCAAAAATGGCATCTCTCTTTTTATACAAGATGCAATTTCCACTTTAAGTCACACAGTATTCACCCAAAACCTCCCACTGGAGCTCCCACATTTCACAGCACACTGACATCAAGGTTAGTATTTCCTTGTGCAGAACACCCAGTTACGGTGAGTCAAACTGGCCTCAATTTCCATTTTGTACATTTCTCCAGGGAATTTTACACGAGTGGAATGTCTCAAGATGGACGACACTCTCAAGGATCTCTATAACAACAAATTCAATATTCAAGCATCCACACCTCAGAGGGTCTCAAAAGACACACTGGGTCTTCAGTTAAAAACTGGAGGTGATCGCTCTTCCTTTTTGCTACATGGATTATGACTATACTAAATGAAAGGCACTAGTAAAGAGGGAAAAAAAGGATAGCAATGCTGTCAATGTCGCATCCTTCATAATTGGCCAGAAGGGAGGGAAAAAAGGAGTCGAAATTAAGGACAGTTTTCAGCTTCATTGCAAATGGGTCATGCTGTCCCACAGGGTTCAATTCTTGAGACATTTCTGTTCACCACATACATCAATGATTTCAATATAATCCTGGAGGGAAATCTGCAGCTGATACCAAAATAAGTGGTATAGTTACTTCTCACAAAGGAAGCAGCACATAGATATCGAGAGGAAGAGAAACGGGAAGAAAAGTGGTGACATTGAAAAGTGTGAAGTAATGCATTTGGGCTAAAAATTGCCCCAGGTCTACAGGATGGAAGTCGGCTCAGTGCTGAGGAGCAACAGAGCGACGTGAAGTGGATTCACCATTTTTACAAGACCGACACTCGGGTTGATATGGAACTTGAAATGCTGTATTGGAATTTCCGTTTCATTGCTGTTTTCTTTACATTGCCATTCTTGTCAACATCTCAAGAATGAACCAGCAACAGTGCTTGTTGACCATCCTTAATGATCTCAAGGTGACAGTGAATCATCTGCTCAAATCATTGCAGGCAACAATGAAGGTACTCCACACACTTGATGCAATGATGCAGGAACAGTTCCAAGCCATTGTAAAAGTCAACATTGACTAATGGGGCCAAATTACCAGTTTTTCCTGAAAGCCCTGAAATAATCATAATAATAAACCTGATCGAAACTTCAAGACCTTCAAGGCAATAGTAGGACCCACCCCAAAGGAAGAATATTGGAGATGTTGGGAAATGACAACACACATTCAATGGATGCAATCCACTGTGAGGAAATATAAATAAGATGACAGGCTTGAAAATGAATGCTCTTCGCCCTCCTTAGTGCGATAGAGCAAGAGAGCAGGAGAGCACAAAGTATTTAAATTGAAGAATGGAAAACACCTAAGGCCTGCCTTTTCACTATTAGAGAGCTGACAGAATAATCCATATTACCTTCACAACTAAAAGGCTTCCAAGATTTAGGGTTAAGATATAAATTAAGTCAACACATAATAGATGGGATTACGCCAAGTAAAAACAAATGTAGGGATTTAGGTACAAGGATTAAAATTGACAACTTGGGTTGATGACAAACACCCCTATAGTCTGGTTGTTGAGTAGCCAGCTTGTATGTTCTAACTTTAATATAACTCTACTTACTCTGATCAACAAAAGACTGTTCAAGGAAAACCCAATCATGCAAGATTTGTTCTGTACCAAACCATCAATGCAGTGGGACCAACAGCCACTTTGGTCATCAGACATAAAACAGCATGAGTAAAATTAAACTTTGAGAGATCTAAAATGGAACTGTGTATTGACTTCCTGCAACATCGCAATAAATACTGAGGGGCACATAACAGGCCATCTATTCACTTATACCTGCATAACACCCCTGAAGTTGAATTCAATCTCCTATGATAAAAAGGAAAAAATGTCAACATTCCTAAAACATAACTTGTACAACTAGGATCGCTCACATTTGGCCCTATGTATTTCTTTCTTAATTTTTTATTCCTAACCTTCAGTATAATGTTACCATTTCCTATGGCACATCCATCCTGCTAGTTTCTGCAAACATAATTGTAGCCATGATTTAATAACACGTCTAGGCTATGCTGCAAACTTACAACCATTGGATATTGGAAGAAAGTTCATTTTGAATACACGTTACTCACCTCCATGTACGTACAACTAAGTAGTTACAAAATTTCGTAAGATCACTCAAATGAACATAGTTCAAATTGTGTGGAGGCAGAGGGAGTTGTACAGGTGGAGCTGGAAAACCTTAGGTAAAACAAGATTGTATTTTTGCCTCAAACCAACATAGAATGGAAGAGATTTAAAGGAGAAAAATAAATGATGTTGGCTGCAAGGAATCAAGTGAAGAGGTCAGCTGAAAGCTAGATGAAAATGAATTTTAATGCTGAAGCAACAAAATAATTCAAGCTTGATGTAATTTTATAAAGGAAGGAAATATGACTTTGAGCTCCTCATGCAAGGAACAGCATGGAGCAGATATGCAGAGACTTAAAAGGCATTAAGACTCAAAAAAATATTAGGACTCAAGGGTCAACTGAAACATCGAAGCTCTGGCCAATATCAGACAGCAAGCACAGAATCCAACTGACAGGATAACTTTTGTTTTGAGTAACGGAAGATAAATTGGGTCATACTTTTTTCAAATGAAACAATTGACTGATATTTTTTAAAAGGCACACAATGAGCTTGGTAGTGAAAAAACATGACAAACCCATGGGTTGCACAAAGTAACTGGAAGCTACTTGATTGGAATTTGTTTTAGGTAAAATAATTATGCAAGTGCTTTTTAAGATCAGGCTCTACCAACATGTGGAACTTAGTGGGACAATTTGACTAAATTTTACATGGTTAGCTTACAAATACAATTTTGTTTCACAACACAATACAGTACGATAAATCTCAAAAGGACGGCATTACACTACTCTAAGTTGACTTGGCAAAGTTAGTCGATTGAACACAAACTCACCAATCCCTGATCTGGAGAATATGGGCATTGAATACCCACATTCAGAAACATGCAAGAGTGCAGTAACTCATGTCATTACCCATGCCATATCAACAACTATGTGACAAAACCATAAGCCACATCGAATAAGGTCACCAGAAATGACCCAAAATGTTCAGCTTGTGGGAAATTTTACTCACTGAATATGGAGGAGTCTTTTGTGTTTTGTAAATTGTTTGTTATGAAAACAGTTACATCAACCTTCGGATATCCGAGTGAGTAACTTGCATAAAACTTTAAATCAAGCGAACAGGTTGCAAGCCACCCAGAGACCGAACTGAACAAGGAAAAACTGGCATTAGAAAATCAGAATATGCAATTTATGCTCAAAAAAAGAAACATGTACACGCTGTCAAACACATATGTAGCACAGTCAAACTGCAACCAAGTCTAGAGTGAATTATGTTAATAAATCAGTGTTTATTTAAACCAAATGCCAAAACTGATAAGAAAAGCATGACCATTCAATTCACTTTTTGAAAAGAGGGTCAATTTAGTCAGTTTATTCTTGACTTAGGGTGTCAGGGTGTGATATTAAAGAGTTAACTTGTTCTGCCGACCTGAAGGAAATTGCATGTCTGGAGACGAGGGTGGGATGCCTTTGACTTACAGATAGATAGTAAGAAATTTACATTATCATCTCCCATTAACCAGGGACACTTACATGGCAATTTCCTTGCCACTCAGCAATTTACATTGTCATCTCCTACTATTTACATTTTCATCCCCTAATCAGGTCAGTTGGAACATTACAGTTGGAATTTGACGACTTCACTATAGTTACAAAAAGCTACAATTCACATCAGATCTGGCCATTAAGGGATGATTTGCATTACACCGTCTCTGGAGATGGTGTGGTCACTGCATTGTGTCTTCAGTGGCATGTGACTGTGAAGGAGTGGCTGGGAGTTGCTTGGTGAGCATTACTGACTGTGATGTAAAGATTTTGTATAAAGGACAGATTGTTCCCTTTGTTCAGGGAGCATTGCTGGACACGCTTTGCAAGCATGATGAAGTGTGCTCAGGGTTTCTCTAAAGCTTCTATTGTACTGTGCTTAATAAATTTTGCTTGTTCACCCAAGTTGGCATGTTGCAGTTGCATCAAGTGTGTAAGAATCTCAGGGAAGAAAACAAAATCGGTTGACTGCAGAAACATTAAGAAATCACCAGTTACCAAACAAAAAGGCTGCCATTTACTGTGATATTAACACTGTCCATATTTTGCAAATGTATTCATAACAAACTGTATTAAATTATGACATCTTCAGGATTACAACAAAAGCAATGTTTATTGCTTAAAGATTGGCATGCGACAAGAAATATTCATGACCAGCTACTGGAACGGTATTATCACCATGTATGTTACAGAACCAAGAATATAAAATGTAGATTCTAGTCAACATGTATTTTACGAAAACATCTTGATCTTAATACTCTCCAGCGAGTGTTCGATCTCACAGAAGTACCAATTCATTTGAACAGCCCAGAAGTTCAATTTCATAAACAAATGGGCTCTCTTCAACATTCCAATACACTAGTTTATTTCTTCCATTTGTCTTCTTGCATGGTTTCCTCATTTGATTGAAAAAAAAAAACACTCTGCTAATGTTCTACATTTCCTATCATGGGTGATCAAGTTTCTTCAGTACCATCTTTTCCCCTGGTGTATCAATATCTGACATTCTCAACTAAGTGCTTCATCTAGGACTTGGATCTCCAGGTAGTTAAGCTCCATGGAAATCTCCAACTTAATATAAAAATATCATTCTGCAAAATTGATCGCCATCCTCTTCACAGTTTCCTACATATTGTGGTACAATTACAAAATTAATGAACAGTGATAATTTAGCAATTCAGCCAGATGGCAGAGATGCTTTAAGTTTAGAGGTAAACCACCACTGTTCAGAATTGATTTGTTTAGAATTCTGAGATTATTTTTAACTGTCATATTCAGGTGAGAAAGAAAAGAATCTTCGATACCTTTTTCCAAGAGAAAACCAATTGAACACCAGCTACCGTGACATGTTTACCTACAAAGTTATCTAATACAGTGCTAGCAATACTGAAGCTGGTGTCTAAGTTCACTAAGAAGAAAGGTGGTTGGCCTTGAAACATGCTGAAGATTCATCAAGTGAAATCTAGTTCAATGAGATGGATCATCACTGAGAAGTGAATGAAGTTGAGATCACATTGTGTTGCAGATAGGAAGTGATAACAAACACCAATGATCAGCTGAAATATGTTTAGAGGGTGTGGGAGAAGTGAACCAGGGCTGCTATCTGAATTCTATTTTATCAAACTATGTCCTGATTTATGTAATTCCAACAAGAATTCTTATGTCAACATTTAAATGGAAACTGCTGGCTGAACTGGACACTAATAATGCCCCTCGTGCCACTCATACTGCAGCATATTTCATGTTTGAACAGTGTACTTATAGCGTAATACAGTGAGAAAGTTTGTGTTACTAATGTGTATTCAGAAATTAAACAGTGCTGCTAATGGGAATTTCAGGCAAATCTACAATAAATGCATGCATGGTATACGTGTTTCTTCTATTCCTACCATTATTTTGTCATACATTTATGTCCTTCCTACACATCAACTTTAACAGTCAAATCTGAGAGAACTGACCATCTTACTACACAAAAATACTATGTCATTACTCTGATATCATGGAGCTGCAGAGTTCTAGTGCCCAAACAGTATTGTAGCCCAACTGCTCAAAATGAAAATCACCTTCATTAGCACAGAAATGTAAGACAAAAAGCAACTCTGTGGAAAAAAAGTTATCAAAAATGCAGCGTTACTTGCTCTCTCTACCTTCTCACATCTTGGGCTTAGAGATTTGGTTCCCAGTGCTGCCACTTCCTACTCTGGCTTTGCCTATACTCTTCTCACTTGCAAGCAAAAAGCAAGCATTGTGCAAAAGACGTCACCTATTGTTTGCGGTCCTGGATATAGGTGGCCCCACATCCCGAGTGCTATTGTGGGAGATTAGAAATGTTGTGTTTGCAGATGGGTGAGGGAGTGTATTGGGGGGGGGGGGGGAACATTATACAGACAGTCGCGGAATTCTTGTAGCATGTAGCATACTTAAGGCTAAGACTTTAATGAATATAGAGGGTCTTTTAAAGAAAATAGTTTTAAGCTAGGAAATAACTTTAGTGTTGTAGTTGACCACAAAAAGAAGCAGCAGGAGTATTTCACAATAAAGCTTATAGTATGATAAGAGAAACTGGATAAAAGAACAAGCTGTAACAAACAAGGAACATAGAATGCAGACAAGGACAGCAGGATGGCTAGATAAGAAAATAACTAACAAGCGAGGTAATCGGCTTATGATAGGATGGGAAAAAGGGAGGTGTGATCCCGCAACTTGTAAACTAAATAAGAAAGTTAATATGCTCTGTTTTCGTGTGCACTTCTGCTTGATTGCAGAGGCGTCCAGTTCTTGCAAGACTGTAATAAATTGTTCTTGTTTCCAAGGCTTTGTCTCAGGCTGATTGATTTGTGAGTGAGTTCTAATTCTCACAATTTTGGGGGCTCGTCCGGGTTCCAAACTCCGACCGCTCGATCCTCTTGGGACGACAGGGGAGGTGCACCTCGCCAATTTCGGTGATCTCCAACTCCCTTGCTTATCATTCGCGGTTTGGGCGAGTACGATCGGACTGGGAGACCCTGGAAACAAGGTGGGCAGACGTGGCGGGTTCGGTTGGGCACAAGACCCAGGTAGGGAAAGGTCTTAAAGGATATATCCGGGCGACCGGGGTGGCAGCGGTATTTGCTGCAGGAATTGCTGTGGGACGGGGCGCACCGAAATGACCAGGTAACTCTGTGCACAGACCAAGGTAAGAAAAGAGACCTTTAAGTATTGCCTTCGTGGTCGGGCGTACGAAAGTACGGGGAATTGGCGATATATAAAATTAAGCATATGTCAATTGAAAACAGCCCGTGACAGAAGGGCTCGTGGCTGAAGGGCTACTGAGTGTGCACTTCGTAACTAACTTATGGCCAGACGTCCAGAAACTTATTCAAAAGCTAGAGGAGTTGTTGCGGGAAGCTCAAAGTGTCTGCGAGATGTGGTGCGCGTGTGTGAGTGAGTGAGTGAGTGAGTGAGTGAGTGAGTGAGTGAGTGAGTGAGTGAGTGAGTGAGTGAAAGAAAAGAGCTGTACAGCAAGTAGAAAGTTTAACCCTTTGTATTTCAGTTTGAATGCACATTTGTTTGTTGGTGATTGAATGTTTGTGCTTTGTTCCCTGGAGCTTGAGATCCGGGACTGTTTTGAATCTGATTTCTACTATGGAAATTTTAGAATGATTTCTTTTAAGGTTAAGGATTTTAGAGATTATGAAATAAAATGTTAACTCCTGTTCTTTTTACAGGTCATGACTGCCTCACTATCAGTTTCTAACTAATCTCTTTTATCCTTACATAAAAGTGATTTATGGAGAACAGTTGAAGTCTCAAAGAAAAAGCATATACTTGGTCAGATTAATCGGATGAGTAAGGTGTCTAGTCAGGACCCTGAAGGGGGTGTGGAAGAAGGTGACACCGGACCTCGTTAAGATTAATTAAATTAGCAACAATGGGAGGCACGGGGAGTTGCCTGTTTAACGATCGATCTGTAAATAACGTTAAAGGGGATATATCCCGCCCGACAGTTCTTTGGGGAGAATGTTGGGTAATTGGGAACACAACTCCCGGATGCGGGAGAAAGATAAGGCTAAAATGATAAACTATTGTTGTTTCGTTTGGACTGGAGAAAGTATTAAGGCGCCTGGTATTTTTTTTTGGCCCAAATATGGGTTCAATGAGGATTGGCTGTGTCAAGATCTTAATACACACATCAATCGGATAGAAACATACAGTCAAGAAGAGTCAGAATATGCGGCTTGTTGGATAGGGAGCGCGGGAGTAAAATTATGTCCCATGAATACGGAGGAATCGGGGAAAAAAGAATGAAAAAGGGAAGCCAAAATGGGATCCCTTAACATTTGTGGGCGGCACGGTGGCACAGTGGTTAGCACTGCTGCCTCGCAGCGTCAGAGACCCGGGTTCAATTCCCGCCTCAGGCGACTGACTGTGTGGAGTTTGCACGTTCTCCCCGTGTCTGTGTGGGTTTCCTCCGGGTGCTCCGGTTTCCTCCCACAGTCCAAAGATGTGCAGGTCAGGTGAATTGGCCATGCTAAATTGCCCGTAGTGTTAGGTAAGGGGTAAATGTAGGGGTATGGGTGGGTGGCGCTTCGGCGGGGCGGTGTGGACTTGTTGGGCCGAAGGGCCTGTTTCCACACTGTAAGTAATCTAATCTAATCTAATCTAAAAACATGTTTGCCGCCCCTATATACTACTCCCCGGAACGAGCCTACAGCTCCCGAGTCCAGACCCAGACAGGGGAACATACTCTGAACTAAAAGATGCAGAACCTTGAGGGGGAGTGGGGGGTGGTGGTGAGGGCAGAGTCACTCGAGCCACTACACATAAAGGAGGGGCAGAGATAATGGAAAATGTAAAATTATGTCCCTTACGAGAGGTTCCGATTAGGGAAGGTACAATCTGATATGTAAACGCTCCCTTAACTAGCAGTGAAGTTAGGGTCTTTAAAAAGGAAATGAAAAGTTTAATAGAGGATCCGGTTGGACTAGCCGAACAATTAGAGCAATTCCTAGGGCCTAATTTATATATCTGGAGAGAACTGGTGGCAATTTTAGGAACGTTATTTTCAGGGGAAGAACGAGGTATGATTAGGAGAGCGGCTTTATAGGAATGGGAAAAGAAGGGGCCCCAGCAGAATAGCAATTCCCAAATGTTGACCCTCATTGGGAAAATAATGACAGAGAAGATAAGGAGTCAATGCGGGATCTATGAGAAATGGTAATATTAGGAATTAAAGAGGTGGCACCAAGATCACAGAACTTTGTTAAGGCATTTGAAGTACAACAAGAGAAGGATGAAACCCCTTCTGCATTTCTTAAAAGGCTCAAGGAGGACACAAGGAAGCATTCGGGAATGGATCCCGATAATCTGATGGCATAGGGACTCTTAAATGTCCAGTTTGTAACTAAATCATGGCTGGACATACAAAAGAAATTACAGAAATTAGATGGATAGAGTGAAAGACAGATGGAAGATTTGTTATGTGAGGCACAGAGAGTGTATGTGAAAAGGGAAAACGAGAAGCAGAAACAGAAAGCCAAAATGATGGAGGCAGCAGTAGAAGAAATAATAAAAAGGAGAATGGGATCAGGGGATAACAGGAAGGGTAGGGGAGGACACAAAAGACAAGGGTCAGATACCCGGGAAAGGAGGCAACAGGCAGGGTGTTACCATTGCGGGAAAGTGGGGCATTTTAAACAGGAATGCTTGGAATTAGCATGAGAAAGGGAAGCCGTTTCCCTAATGACCTTAGATGAAGGTTCCTTCCTCCTGAGACCTACCGGGAACCCTTGATAAATTTAAAAGGTGGGATCTGAAAGGGGGGGGGGGAGGCAATGTGTTTGGTGGACATGGGAACGGCACGGTCATCTCTAAGTTTTAGACCTACCGGCGTTAAATTGACTAAGGAGTATCTTAAGGTTTCCGGAGTAAAAAGCAAAGAATTCTTGGTGCCTATTTTTGAGCCAACCCTAATTAGAAGAAATGATGGAGAAGTGATAGGACAATTACTATATATTCCTGACATTGGAAGTAATCTATTAGGTAGGGATTTGATTATATTGCTGGGCTTAAAAATTGTGTGGAGGATAGTGCAGTAGATGTAACGATGGCTAAGACAACGCAAGGAAGATGGATCCTCCCGGATGGGAGTTATTAAGTAAACCAGTTACGAGATACATCCTAACCACTTTGCACCAAGGCAGTCATTAGGGCTCCCAAGCTATGTGTGACATAGTGTTAAGGAAGTACGATGTAAAGGGATATACACATTAGCCAAACAGGTATGTGCAGGATGCCCGACTTGCCAAAAGATTAATAAGAAAGTAATGAGAGGGGGGCCAAGAGGTGGAAGAAACCCTGGGGTAAGACCTTTTCAAAGAATACAGATAGATTACACAGAATTACCCCCAGGAGGGAAACAAAAGTACTTATTAGTCCTAATGGATCACCTAACTGGGTGGATGGAGGCATTTCCAATGTCCTCAGCTACTTCGAAGGGAGTAGTGAAAACTCTTTTAGAACATATAATTTCTCGATATGGAGTGGTGAAAAGTATAGATTCAGACCAAGGTAGCCATTTTGCCTCTAAGATCCTACAAGGAGTAATGGCGGGATTAGAAATCTCTTGGGAATTCCACACTGCTTGGCACCCGCCTTCCTCTGGACGGGTGGAACGAATGAATCAAACCTTAAAGAAGCAATTGTCTAAGTTAATCCTAGAGACTCGATTACCATGGACAAAATGTTTACCTATTGCGTTGCTACGCATTAGGACTGCGCCTAGACGTGATATAGGCGTCTCTCCTTATGAGATGATGTTTGGATTACCTTTCTTGGGTGGAAGAGGGGAATATCCAACTGTAGAGTTCAATGATAAGTTTTTAAAGAACTATATCGTGGTGCTCGGCTCTTCTTTGTCTGACCTTAGGAAGAAGGGTCTGTTGACCCAGGCACCTCCACTTGAGTTCGCAGTACATCGGATACGACCGGGTGATTGGGTCCTGATAAAGACCTGGAAAGATACCAAACTGCATCCAAGCTGGGAGGGACCATTCCTAACCCTCCTGAATACTGAAACAGCCATTCGAACTGCTGAGAAAGGGTGGAGTCATCACACTCGTATTAAGGGCCTGGTGGATGCTCCTTCCCCTCTGGCAGTGTGGCAAGCACATCCAACAGACAACCCTGTGAAAGTCAAGCTGAGCAAAAAGAATGGACTGAGATAAGAGAGAATTAAGAATTGGTTAAAAAAAAGCTGTATCCCAAAACAATTGTAAGTGTTGCATGGACTCACTCCTCCCTGGTATTTAAAGGGTTAGAGAATAGACAGATAGGGTTGTGAGCTGAAATGAGTGGTCAGCTTTATATTGTCACGATAATATTGGCGCGAGCTGCCAAGGGGGTTGGGAAAAATCATTTTACCACTTTATGTCAGAATTATGCTAAACTAAAGGGGCATACCGACTGTTGGGTGTGCGCAGAGATTCCACACTATGGGGAATCCGGAATTCCTCTCATGGTAATACCACTTACCAAAGAAGTGTACGATGTACAACAATTTGACTCGGGCTCAAATGATACAACTTGGAGATTTGAAAGGGGTAATTATAACTTTGCGGGGTGGTTCCCTTGACCAGCCCCGAAAACTCTGGGTGCTATCGATGGCCTTAGAATTTCCCCACTGAAAGGAGCAGTAAATACCACTTGTTTCTGAAATCAGAATGATAACGCACCCTTCCGATTCAGAAAATCATCTTCTGTCTACATCAGCCAAGCCACTGCCACGACCATTCCCCAAATATTGAATGGGACATATTGGGTGGGTGGCTTAAAGGCCTACCCATTTATCCTCAGCGAGAGTAACGGGAATGGGTGCTGGGACCATCCAGTTCAGATACTACCTCAAAGCCAAAAAGGCTGGAGTGGCTGCTGCTACCTTGCCTATATAATTCCCCATTTGAGGCTGTTAAAGAGAGCCCCAAAAATACCTTGGAATAAACAGGGAGGAAGGCAAGTAACCCAGAAAGTAACCGAAGGAGATCACCTTCGCTGGACTTTGATACCTATGTATGGGACCGCACGAGCAGGAGTAGAAATACAAAAGTTAGCGGCTTCCCTGGAAGAGTTGGCCAACAATACTGCTGATGCGTTGGCCGAAACCGAATCCCAAGTAGCAGCCATAACGACCGAAATGATTGCCACTAGGCTAACGACTCTTCAGAACAGGATGGCTCTGGATTATATTCTAGCAGAGAAGAGTGGTACCTGTGCACTAATTGGAGAGGAATGTTGTACGTACATACCTGAGGTCTCCTCTAACATTACTCATATCTTCAAACATGTGCGAGAAAAAAATCGCCAAGATAAGGGAGGTCGGTAATCGGTACCGGAACAAAAAAGGATGGGAATGGGGGAATTGGGGATTGACTGGTTGGGGAAGGTGGTTAGTCAATCTAGCTATCAATGGATTATTGATATTAGTGGGTCTGGTGGTAGGGTTCAATGTCCTAAAATGGGTAATGAGACGACTGACGATATCCCTTGAGGAGGGAACCCAAATAAATCATCAGGTGCTTTTACAATCTGCAGGCGATATGCAACAAAGAGAAAGTCAAAGAATGCTTCTAGAGTTTGAGGGACGAACAACACAAATGTAAAACTAGGAAATAACTTTAGTGTTGTAGTTGACCACAAAAAGAAGCAGCAGGAGTATTTCACAATAAAGCTTATAGTATGATAAGAGAAACTGGATAAAAGAACAAGCTGTAACAAACAAGGAACATAGAATGCAGACAAGGACAGCAGGATGGCTAGATAAGAAAATAACTAACAAGCGAGGTAATCGGCTTATGATAGGATGGGAAAAAGAGAGGCGTGATCCCGCAACTTGTAAACTAAATAAGAAAGTTAATATGCTCTGTTTTCGTGTGCACTTCTGCTTGATTGCAGAGGCGTCCAGTTCTTGCAAGACTGTAATAAATTGTTCTTGTTTCCAAGGCTTTGAATCAGGCTGATTGATTTGTGAGTGAGTTCTGTTTCTCACACTATGTACTTACAGTACCACAATTATATAATTTGTTAGAACTCTTATTGGTTTATTACATTTTCATTTATCATTTCTGGTTGAAACTAAGAGCAAGGAATTGAAGGTGACCTATTGACTGTGAAAAATAGTTTGCTCTAAAAAAAAAGGACGACAACGAACTGAGACAGTTCCAAGGCCTGGCCTGGCCTGAAAGTTAATTGCAGGTTGATTCTTGTTCAAAGAACACTGTCGATGTTTCAGCTCCACAGATGCAGTATGCTCAAATGTTGGCAGATACTCAGATGTTAAAAGGGGCCATCACAGGAAGAGTGGTGTCAACCAGTCTAACAACGGGAATACTGAAAACAGAAAGAGAAATGGAAGTTTGAATTTGTTTCATTATCAAAGATTGTGCTTGCCAAAGCTACAGGATAGAGGTTTAACTGCTCTCTGATAATCCTCCAGTTCGTTGTCATTAATCATTCACTAATGATTGTCCAAGTACTAAGTCACTGGTTATCTTATCTTCCTGTTATCAACTTAGTGAAAGTTTGGAGAGTAGAATCACCATTCTAAAAATTAAATGAACATTCTTTGGAGCTGATTGGACTATTTTTATTGCTTCAGAAATCATGCAAGATACAATCCCACATACTTATGTTAATACACACAGTGGAAGCTGCTACAGTGAAGTGGCAATTTAAAACTGCTTTATTTTCCTTTCATTTATCTGTTAACTCCTTTTGCCAGAGACAAAATCTGAGAATCAAAGCAGGCTGGGTTTAAATCATGCATATCATAAAATTACCTCATTGCTTAACTTTGTACCATTAAAGCTACTGCATTAATAACAAATTGTTGATTGTTCAGTTTAAGCTGTAAACTTGGCACCTGGAATTGGTTTATCATAAAGTCTGATTAAGAACCACTGAATTTTTTAATTTTCATGGTGTTGCAAATACAGAGACTGATTTGACTTGTCTGGCTATTATTGCATTCTAACATCGAAATTGCATGAGCTAATCTAAGAGTCTGAGATATATAAAAAAAAACAAAGTCTCAGTCCATTCCAAACCATTGTGGCAGATTCCATATTTCTTGACTTCCAAAAAAGCAGCGAACTTAACTTAGGGCGAGGATCTAAGCTCGACCTTATGCATCACTTGCGCAATATTTCTCTCCTATTCTTTGAATTTCCCTCCTCTTCCTGTCCTAAACCCCAGATTAGCACAGACACCCAAAACAGCAGTTGCTTGCATGAAATCAAAAAGTTACAAACCCTCATAGCATTATAACTTGTTCATTTACCAGTGTACTGCTCCATTAATGTATTAAACCATGGCTGCATTTATCCTGTTTTTGCCCATCAAATCCTTGGTGCCTACTTCTGCTTTGATTGGCTCATTACCTCACATGATTGTTGCTCCATTAATCAGATCAAATTGGTACTTGCTGGTTTATTAATTCATCACTGCCCATAACTTCTTTAAATGTTATAGAGCCATATTAATTTGCTGGTATCCACTGCTTTACTGATTTATTAATTGTGTCATCTACTTTGTCATATAGTTATCAACTCTCTCAAGTCTTTTCCATATACCCACTGCCGTATTAAATTTATCGGAATTGAAAAATTAATTTATTAACACACCAGTTTCTGATGTTCCTTAATTCATTTTAACTGTGGGCAGACACACGACTCGAATAGTTATGGCATTTAAAGGTGCCTGCTGTTCCATTAATTCATCTTGCATCTTGAAAGGAAATAGAAAGTGAATAATAACTTGCTTCTTGTACTTCCATCAGGAACCCAAGTATTTGTTTTACCTTAAGAACTCCATGTTGTGTGCCTTCAAATGCTGACAGAGAGGTTTCCTCATCCCTACTTCTTGGGTTTTCCCAAATAAATGTTTATTCTTTCTTTAACCAAGCAGAAAACTTGTTCATATCCTTACAAGTTACAGCACTCCAGTAGGTGTGAAACAGTCCTTCTCAAAATATGTCTTTCTATGGTCAAATGAGACACAGGTTGGCCACCTCACCCCAGCCATAGAAGAAGTGCTAGTATACATTACAAATTGTTATTTGGCTGGAATTTATTCGGATTTAGACACTAGCTCTCAGGTTCTTAGTCTCTATAACACACAAGGGCAACAGCAGCAATACAATCACCAATTCACATACCATTCTGATTAGAATTTATTCTCATTCCTTCATCAACTGAAAATCACATTTCCAATATCATTTTGCAAAGTGTAACAAGGGCAGCATATACTTCAGAACTTATTACTATATGTTCCATGCAAAGAATCAAAAGTGCAACCGTAGAAAATGTTTTCTCACACCTTGAGAAAAATAATCTCAACTTGATTTGCAATTTGTTGATTTGGAAATTTAATCTGTTTGAGTTATTTCGACTTACAGTAAAACGGCCTCTCACTTGGATGTGAAGTTATCCAGAGGCAAGCCATTAAGAAAATCAGAGTAAACTACAATCAAGTCCTGTCACTTCTTGATTCATTGAAGCGTGCCACTCAACCTAACAATAAGGTCAACTCAACAAATACAGTGTAGCGAACAGTTCACCAAAACATTTTACATAAATTACAATATTCAATACTTAAGGTAATGAGGAGCATCAGGAAGGGTGTATGCATTTTTACAGTGAATCATAGAAAGTGCTCTTTGACTAGCTTGGGTAAAACCCAAAGCAATACAAAATTAGTAGTACAAATAATAATGGAGCTGCTTATTCCAGTATATAACAATGTTCCAAGACCTATTGCTGCAATTGAAGTGCATTCAATCATTTAAAACTATGAGCAAGATGAAGCACTCAACTCTAAATCACTGGCGATTTCTTTTAAAAAAAATGCATCTTGAACATTAAGGTATATTTTGATAATTGGAACACTAAACAGGAAAAGTAAAAAAAATCCACTCAATTCATTATTTTCAACATTTTGGAACTTCTCATTACACCTGATCACTCAAAAATTTGAAAGACTTACTATGTAATGGCTCACACTTCTGAAATATAATCCACCAGTTCTTTTAGATTTAACTTGATGCAATGTCACTGTGCAGCTCAATTTGACAGTCTATTCAGGTCAGTTTTATTCAATGTTTTTGCATCAGAACCGAGCAAATTTGAAATTCTTGCAAAGTTCAAAAAGTGACACAATAGCACAGAGTTCTCCAGTTGTTGAAATGTTTCCATTAGATGACTTATCCCAATTTCCTGTTCCAATAAGCCAGGTTGCTGTCCCATATACCATAGCATGGTTCTCCCAGTGCACTAACCAACCTACAGTGAACGAGGCATAAGTGAGGACTGTAGATGCTGGAAACCAGAGTGTAGGTTAGAATGGAGCTGGAAAAGCACAGCAGGTCAGGCAACATCAGACGAGCAGGAAAATCGACGTTTCGGGCAAAAGCCCTTCATCAGGAATGATTAGGGCTATTGCCCAAAACGTCGATCTTTCTGGTCCTTGGATGCTGCCTGACCTGCTGTGCTTTTCCAGCACCACTCTAATCTTGACTTTTATCTCGAGCATCTGCAGTGTCCACTTCCGCCAACATGCTGAATAGCTGACTCTGCTCCTATTTCTATGTGCTGCTGTTTATGAACCATTGCTGATGTAGCGTTGAGTTGCGTTTGTCTAAACAAATCATGGGGCAGCACGGTGGCTCAGTGGTTAGCACTGCTGCCTCACAGCGCCAGGGACGCGGGTTCAATTCCAGCCTCGGGTGACTGTCTGTGTGGAGTTTGCACATTCTCCCAGTGTCTGTGTGGGTTTCCTCCGGGTACTCCGGTTTCCTCCCACAATCCAAAGATGTGCAGGTCAGGTGAATTGGCCATGCTAAATTGCCCATAGTGATAGGTGCATTAGTAGGGAGTAGGGGAATGGATCTGGGTTGGTGACTCTTCGGAGGGTCTGTGTGGACTTGTTGGGCTGAAGGGCCTGTTTCCACACTGTAGGGAATCTAATCTAACCAAATCAGTGACGCGTAATAGAGCAGTGTGAAAACCCTTTAGATAAAGTACTGCAACAGAATTCAAATTTCAGCATAAATTTTAACAATCTACCTTTTGTATATTAGTTATGCATCCATGAATACAAATAGCATGTTCCCTCTTTACACATGCAGGATACCATTTTATTTATTCATGCCTTAGTGCTAGAATCACAATTACTAACATTAACAGACCATTTAAAAGGGGTAATGCGTATCCAATAAATGATTTAACCAAGGAAAACCTGTTGGTTATTGATGTTACTGCTTTCAATTTCTTCCCTGTAATGGTGCATTCATTGGAGAGCGAATTGGGACAGCTTTATCTGACATCAAGGTTCTTAAATCACTGTTACAAGTTAAGCTGTATAACCAGCAGTTTTAAACATAAAACTGGAAGTTTGATCTTTGCTTGCCCAAGGGCTTAGCTCCAAACCATACTGTGTGATTTTTCTTGAGGCTAAACAAGCCTGAGAAAGACCATAGTGAATTGCTGGGTTAATGGAGAACTGGACGGTCTATCTGGAAAAGCAAAGTTGGAACACCTGCTAAAGTCTTCAAAATCAGGTAATTATAGAATTATTTTCAAAAGTTATGTTTTGTCTATCAGTTCCCACATGGCCTCCACCCTGGCACTATATTCAGAAACAAATCACAGTGAATTTTCTTGTCTTGTTTTACAAATATGGTAATACACTTGAGATCAAGATTAAGTAACTGTTTCTTAGTATGCATCTGACCAAGCTTCAAAGATAAAACTCCATCTGAATCAACTTCTTCCTCACTTCAACACCTAAATAATGCTTCTCAGCAATACAGTGCAAATTTGAGGACAGAAACATTAGAAGTTTAACTTATGAAAAAGTACTTACCATTTCAGGTGATCATTTCAAAACAATACAAGTTCCATTCTCCATGTGCAGAAATTATTTCAACCAAGAAGTTTCTTTCCTTTGTGACTTGTGCAATGATTACAGCTCAGAATTTTGATGAACAATTATTCAGATTTTGAGAGTAAAAAAGACAGCTTGTTCCAAAAATATCAGATAAAAGGAAGTGAGAGAAGGTTGAAGCAATGGAAAAATCAGCTTAACTGCAAACACCAGAATGTTTCAGTGGTGTACCATGCTTTACATTCTTGGAAAATATTTTCAGTTGCTCCCCCACTAGGGCTTTCATTGAGGACACATCCATCATTCGCGGGCATCAACTTATCGAAACTGATGTGCACTTAAACTGTCAAAATGATGGAACATTCATAATAAAGACCATTTCTGAGCATGGAAGGGGGTGGATGAGAACATTTGAACAGTAGACAGTGATTACTTTTGGGACAGAAAGCTTTGCAATCAACTGCAGCTGCGCTAATTTTCTCAGAATCTAACTACAAGACTCTCTATGCCCCTGAAACTGCTCTCCCAAACATCTCACAGAAGTGCAGATAATCATCCCTAATTGCAAGCTTTTACAATTAAAACTTTCAAGCACATTCTGTCATCAAATTGAAACTGTGGACAATAAATAAACTTGTTTTCAGTGTTGATGTTACTTCATACAGAAGCTGCTATAAATGCCAATGAATCCAAAGAACAGTGCAGCACAGGAACAGGCCCTTCGGCCCATCGGCCCATCAAGACCGCACCAACAGATGAGGCCTTTCTAAACTAAAAACCTTTTGCCTCTACATGGTCCATATGACACTATTGTCTTCCTGCTCATGTATCTGTCAAGATGCTTCTTAAACCTTGCTACAGAATCCACCTCCATCATCTTGAGTAGAGCATTCCAGGCATTTACTACTGTGTAAAAAGATGTGCCTCAGATTTCCTTTAAACTGATCTCCTTTTACCTTGAATCCAAGTATATTGACATTTGAACCCTGGGAGAAAGATTAGATAATTGGAGTCTATCCATGTCGTCTCTCAATTTTGTAAACCTCTATCAGGGCACCCCTCAGCCTCTAACGATTAAGTGAAAACAAACTAAGTTTGTCCCATCTCTCCTCATCGCTCATATCTTTCAAGCCAGGCAATATACTGGTAAACCTTTTCTGTCACCTCTCCAAAGTCTCCACATCCTTCTGTTAGAATAGCAACCAGAATTGGAGGCAACATGTCATAAGCAACCTTCAAGTTCTCCACAGCTGCAACATGACTTGCCAATTTTGTTGCACAAAGTAAAAATTACGCAACACCAGATTATAGCCCAACAGGTTTATTTGGAAGCACTTGCTTTCAGAGCGCTGCTCCTTCATCAGGTGGCTGTGGAGTATAAGATCGTAAGACACAGAATTTATAGCAAAAGTTTACAGGATGACCTTACTGAAATTATATATTGAAAAATACCTGGATTGTTTGTTAAGTCTCTCATCTGTTAGAATGTCCATATTGGTTTCAGTTCTTTCATATGTAAATCGCAAAACTTTTTTTAAAACCTTCCAAATAAACCTGTTGGACTAAAACCTGGTGTTGTGTGATTTTTAAATTTGTACACTCCGGCATCTCCAAATCAATTCTGGTTGGTCCCAACCAGAACTGTACACAACTACTGAAATAGATATCTAAGTGTTCGCACAATCCAAATGGCAAATGCAGCTGTAGGTTGCTCGGTGAACATGGCTACACTTATTTGTGCCACAACACAAGAAGTGCTACTGTCTGTTTAAAGCGAGAAATGCCTAAGTACAGCTCTTTTTTGTTGCTGAATTATGCACTTTTATACAAGTTGGTGTCTTACAAAATCAGTGAATCAAACAACAAACTGCAACTCCTCAGAGCAAGCACCTTAATCAATTTTTGAACTGGCAAAAGGACAACTCGGCCTCCACTACCTTTGGGGAAGAGGATTCAAAACACTAAAGACACAAAAGAAAAACAATTCTTCCCATCTCTACTTTCAAATTAGGTAGTCTTATGACCCCAGTTGATGTTACTACTGGTCAAGTCAGATCAGTACAAAATTTGGATTAATGGATCATTAACCTGGTGATCTTTCACTGAAACACAAGCACAGAGGTTGCAGATTTGTTTTTAAACAATAAGTTGGGTTTTTGACAAAAATACAAAGAAAAAAAATCAAACCACACAAACTACCCATGTTTGAAAGACTTCAAAGCACAAGACAAAATCAAATCTCTTCTATTCCCCTAATTAGAATTACTCAAAAACTAGAGACATTTCCAAACTCCATCAAATCTGTACGTTTCATTGAACAGCTTCTTGTCAGTTCTGCTCCTGAGAACTATAAAAGCCTTTTTTTAAAGACTCATCCAGCTGCCTTCGCATTTCTCAGCTTTGAATAACCAATGCAGGTTTCTAACCAAATATCCTAGCTTAGACATCCTCAAACTAGATCTTTTTCCTGAACATGATCAAGCTCGATTTTCTCGGAGAGAGTATATATTCTTCAAACTTCAGTCAGGGCTCCTTTGAATTGGCCAAAAACTTCTGAACTGTCTTACCTTCTGCAAAGCTAATGCCTTGAAATTCTCCATATAAATCAGTACCAACAAACATCCACAAACACTACACAAGGCACATGCTGGTTTAAAATCATGGTTCCACAAAGGCTGGCCAAATTCATTTTTAAACTCCTTCACAAAAACTAACACCCATTTACTATCAGTTTAAAAACAAAAGAACTTTTTTTAAAAAAAAGTTGAAACATATATCTCACTTTTGATCACAGTAACAAAAACTGTCCGTAGTACTCCAGAAGTGGTCTCACCTCTACCATCCTACATGCACTCGCCATTCCCCTCCCAATGATTTCAACATCACATTTCCTTATAAATTGCTGTATCTGCATACCAACTTCATGAGATCCATGTACCAGATACCACTGTTTCACAGAAACCAGCAATCTCTCTCCATTTTACTAGCACTATATATTTCTATTCTTCCGGCCAAAAAGGACAATTTCATATTTACACAGATTCTATTCATCTGCCACGTTTTTGTGCACTCACTTATCCTGTTCATAGCATCTCAAAAGACATATCTCCTTGACAAGATGTGGAAGAGCTGGTGTTGGACTGCGATGGACAGCGTTAAAAAAAAATCACATCAGGTTATAGTCCAATAGGTTTATCTGGAAGCACAAGTTATCATATTAGTGAACCGAAACGTGCAACACATTCTCAAAGATGCACGAGTTAACAGCAATCTAGGTTTGTTCAATATATCATTTCATTTCATGACACTAATTTTTTGCTACAAATTCAGTGTCTTATGGTCCAGCTCCACAGCTACCTGATGAAGGAGCAGTGCTCCGAAAGCTAGTGCTTCCAAATAAACCTGCTGGACTATAACCTGGTGTTGTGTGATTTTTAATTATGTCCTCTTGACAATTGACTTCTCCCTTATCTTGGTAACATCAGCAAATTTAGTTACCATGCATTCAGTCCTCTAACCCAAATCACTGTTAAAGATTCTAAACAGTAGAGAAGCCAGCAAACCCCTATATTGCTCTACGAGTGACAGTTTGCCATCCTGATAAAGACATTTAATCCTTACACTCAACTGGATGTGAGCAGCTGATTCCTTATCTATTCTATTTGCTACCCCTAAAACACATTCTACCTTGTGCAGCAATCCTTGATGTCACACCTGCTTAGAATAAAGCCTCAAGTGGAAAAAACGAAGGTACACGGAAAAGCAGTTTAAATCATTCATGACCCTCAGCAAATTGGGATGATGCAGTTTAAGCTGTTGTTTGTAAGGAGGCAAAAATAAGTTGTGTTAAGCTTTTCTCAATGTGCCAAGTGCGAGATATAGCATAGCAATGGACCTAACAAGGGGATTAAAGTCTGGAATGGTGGCAGGAGTTAAAAAATCAGCAATGATAATTTACAGTCAGGACTTGGTGGCTAAGTATCTAAGGAAGGGTATGCAGAAGGGAACATGGCGAGGTGACAAGAATAATGAAGTTGCAAGCTCAGGTACACATCAGCATTAAAAGTGTGTGAACGGACACAGAAGAAACTTCGAGTCGAGAGTGTGGCACTGGAAATGCTCAACAGGTCAGGCAGCATCCGAAGAGCGGGAGAATCGCCTTTCATTTTGCCCAAAATGTTGATTCTTCTGCTCCTTGGATGCTGCCTGACCTCTGTGCTTTTCCAGCACCACACTCAACTCTGACCTCCAGCATCTGCAGTCCTCACTTTCGCACAGAATAAATTTAGATAACAATCATACAAAGTATTTTTTGGGTTGCAATAAATGGAAGGGGCAACGTGACAGAAAACACTGCTTTGAGATTCTGTGGGGGCATGACACTGACTTATAAACAGCCCGAGTAATTTTGGAATCAAATTCAAAGACATAGTCCAGGAACGTTCAGGAAACCATGGTCATACATGGATCACCACCTGAATGTTACCTTCCAAGCCACTCAACCACCCTGACATGGAAATATACACTTGATGCAACTACAACACACCAACTCATGAACAACAACCAAATTTTATTAGGCACGGTACAGTACAAGCTTTGTGGAGGAACCTGAAATACACACATCACAGGGCTTACGGGGTTGTGGCAAAAGCTCTCTCTGAACAAAAGAATAAGTCCTTCTTTGAAAACAAAAACCTTTACATCAACATTAGTAATGCCCACAAGACAACCCCCAGCCACTCCCAAGACAATGCAGTGACCATTTCATCCTCAGAAACAATGCAGTGCAAATCATTCCTTCATGGCCAGATCTGGGGGTGAATTGTATTTTTTTTGAACGACAGGGAATAGTCATAATTCCAACTATAATGCTGTTATTGACTTCCGAATAGGAGATTAAAATGTAAATAGTACTGAATGGCAAGGGAATGGCCATGTAAATGGCTCTGAATAATAGCAGATGATAATTCAGATGACCAGAGTAAGCCGCCCAGACTACAAACAGGAGAACTCATGCTTATCAAAGAATGGGATTGTCCCAAACTCTGACACAGGTGGAAAGGACCATTCCAGGTGCTCCTGCAGACAACAATGGCAGTCAAATTCCAAGACAAGAGTTGCTGGCTCCACCTGAGTGGGTGTAAACGATGGGCCCCTCAGTTGGCCAAAAGACTACACTTGCATTCTACGGTATCACGGCAGCCATCGCAGTATTAGACATCAAGGACAATTCGTTTCAGAAGACTTGTACACTTTTGCATGGTAATCAAACTGTGTTACCCACTTGCCCCGTCAGTAGAGGCATTATTTGTAGCTATTTCTGGGTGGACCCCCCTCAACCTACACACCATAGACACTTCAGACTCCCCCTGTGTGGGTCAAAGCGGGAAGTTTAGAAGGATGTCATCAGGACATAACGTAAAGCTGATCGATTCAGATAAGACTCAGCCCCCTAGCTGCACGGGGATCCAGGAAGAAATGATACAACTTGCTCCAATCCAGTGAGCAATGCAACTGTTTCTCAGGATGGAGCTGGGGCTGTGCCTACATTTTGGTTCCCACAAATACCTCTTGTGCCCAAAAACAATGTGCCCACAGGCATTGCCAGGTGAGCAATGGAATATTCACCTGCACCTGTGAAAAGCAAAAATGCTTCAATGTTATTGCAGGAAGGCAGTTCACTTGTGGGCATTACAGTGGAACCCATGTAAGCTCAGCCGTTTGGACATATCCTTTTTATGATCACCAAGTGAATGAATCAGGAGAAATCTCCAGTCAGGAGAGAAACCGGAGATATAAACAGTTTCCAACTGCCAATAACTGAGTAGTGAAATGCTTCCAGGCCAAAAGAGGAGTTGTGTTCCTTCTCAATATGACCTTTACTACAGCCACCAGACTTTCCCTGCCTTGTTCGCTGTCCAACGCCCACTGAAGGCATCTACCTGCCACAGAATAGTAACCCGAGCTGTTAGTCATGAGTTTTGTGCAGATTGGAAGGACCCAGTGACTCTAGGCTCTTCTCTTGGCTACAGGTTCCTGGGGGTGCTGTCCCTTGGGGGATCGGCAGGAATGATGATAGCAAAGAACCAAAATTACCTCATTTGTGGGTTAACCATCCTAGGAAACAGTACAGCAAGGGGACTGGACACAGTTAATTGGGAATTGGCTGAGTTAAGGCTCTATGCACAACAGACCAGACATGTGGTAGACCATCTACTGGCCCAACAAGGGGGTGCATATACAATAGTTGGGGACAAATGCATCACACAGATTACAGATGAATCATAACCTGTGCCATTCAGTCTATTCAGAATCTATTGGATAATTTTAGATAAGGCCCTAAGAACGGAGATAGCTGGCGAGGATAGCTACTGGGAGGATCCTGGGGATCCTATCGACTGCATGGGCTAGTGATTTTTATTATTATAATCATTATATGTTGCGTGTCAAAAACTTGCTTAAGTACTGGCTTGAACATTCTTATGAATAAATTGGTAGTGCCTTTCTGATCCCCATCTAGGTGGTTATCATGGCATGATAAGGAGACAATGTGATATTAAAAAAAAAGAGTTAACTTGCTCTGCTGACCTGCAGGAAATTGATGTCCCGAGACTAGGGTGGGATGCCACTGACTTACAAATAAATTGTAAGAAATTACCTTATCTCCTATTATCGATAGCCACTTACATGGCCATTTCCTTGCATTCAGAGCTATTTGCATTTTCATCCCCTATTCAGAAATTAATTAGAACATTATAGTTGGAATTCTGACTACTCCCTGTCGTTAAAAATGCAATTCACGCCAGATCTGGCCATGAAGGAATGATTTGCATTACATTGTTTCCGAGAACGAAGTGGTCACATTGTGCCTAGAATGGCATGAGACTGGGGCGGGAGTGGCTGGGGGTTGTCTTGTGGGCATTACTAATGTTGATGTAAAGATTCTGTATAAAAGGAGGACTGTTTCTTTTGTTCAGAGTGTGCAAAAGAACCACCAACCCATAAGTCCTGCGAGGTGTGTTTTTCAGGTTCCTCCAGAAACTTTGTACTGTATAGTGCTTAATAAAATTTACTTATTGTTCACAGAAGTTGGAGTGCTGCAGTCACATCAAGTGTATAGGAATCTCAGGAAAAAGAACTTAATTGTCCAGAAAAGCTCAGGAAACCATGTTCATACATGGGATAACCACCTGACTGTTACCTTCCAAGCCACTCCAACTACCCTGACATGGAAATGTATTACTACTCCTTCAGTGTAATGGATCAAAAGCCTGGAACTAATCGACTTACAGAATCATCGAGTCAGAGAGAAGTACAGCATGGAAACAGACCCTTTGATCCAACCTGTCCATGCCGACCAGATATCCCAACCCAATCTAGTCCCACCTGCCAGCACCCGGCCCAAAACCCTCCAAATACCTATTATTAAATGTTGCAATTGTACTAGCCTCCTCCACTTCCTCTGGCAGCTCATTCCAAACACGTACCACCCTCTGCGTAAAAAAGTTGCCCCTTAGGTCTCTTTTATATCTTTCCCCTCGCACCGTAAACCTATGCCCTAGAGTTCCAGAATCCCCCACCCCAGGAAAAAGTCTTCGTCTATTTATCCTATCCATGCCCCTCATGATTTTATAAACCTCTAAGGTCACCCCTCAGCCTCTGATGCTCCAGCAAAACAGCCCCAGCCTGTTCAGCCTCTCCCTACAGCTCAAATCCTCCAATCCTGGCAACATTCTTGTAAATCTTTTCTGAACTCTTTCAAGTTTCACAACATCTTTCCGATAGGAAGAACAGAATTGCACGCAATATTCCAAAAGTGGCCTAACCAATGTCCTGTACAGCCGCAACATGACCTCTCAATTCCTGTAGGAGAAAGTGAGGTCTGCAGACGCTGGAGATCAAAGCTGAAACTTTATTGCTGGAACAGCACAGCAGGTCAGGCAGCATCTAGGGAACAGAAGATTCGACGTTTCGGGCACATGCCTGAAGAAGGGCATGTGCCCGAAATGTCGAATCTTCTGTTCCCTAGATGCTGCCTGACCTGCTGTGCTGTTCCAGCAATAAAGTTTCAGCTCTCAATTCCTGTACTCAATACTCTGACCAATAAAGGAAACACCCTCTCAACTATTCTATCTACCTGTGACTCCACTTCAAGGAGCTATGAACCTGAACTCCAAGGTCTCTTTGTTCAGCAACACTTCCTAGGACCTTGCCATTTAGTGTATAAGTCCTGCTCATATTTGCTTTCCTAAAATGCAGCACCTCGCATTTATCTGAATTAAACTCCATCTGCCACTTCTCAGCCCATTGGCCCATCTGATCCAGATCCTGTCATAATCTGAGGTAACCTTCTTCGCTGTCCACTACACCTCCAACTTTGGTGTCATCAGCAAACGTACTAACTGTACTTCTTAAGCTCGCATCCAAATCATTTATGTAAATGACAAAAAGTAGAGGACGCAGCACCGATCCTTGTGGCACTCCACTAATCACAGGCCTCCAGTCTGAAAAACAACCCTCCACCACCACCCTCTGTCTTCGACCTTTGAGCCAGTTCTGTAGCTAAATGGCTAGTTTTTCCTGCATTTCGTGGGATCTAACCTTGCTAATCAGTCTCCCATGGGGAACATTGTCGAACCCTTACTAAGTCCATATAGATCACATCTACCGCTCTGCCCTCATCAATCCTCTTTGTTAATTCTTCAAAAAATTCAATCATGTTGACTATCCCTAATCAGTCCTTGCCTTTCCAAATACGTGTACATCCTGTCCTCAGGATTGCCCACCACTGAGGCTCACCAGTCTATAGTCCCCTGGCTTGTCTTTACCGCCCTTCTTAAACAGTGACACCAGGTTAGCAAACCTCCAGTCTTCCGGCACCTCACCTGTGACTATCAATGATACAAATATCTCAGCAAGAGGCCTAACAATCACTTCCCTAGCTTCACACAGAATTCAAGGGTACACCTGATCAGGTCCTGGGGATTTAATTCATCTTTGTGTTTCAAGACATCCAGCACTTCCTCCTCTGTAAAATATCGACATTTTTCAAGATGTCACCATCTATTTCCTCACATTCTATATCTTCCATGTCATTCTCCCCAGTAAATACTGATGCAAAATACTCGTTTAGTATCTCCCTCATTTTCTGTGGCTCCACACAAAGGCTGCCTTGCTGATCTTTGAGGGACCCTATTCTCTCTTCGTTACCCTTTTGTCCTTAATGTATTTGTAAAAACCTCTTGGATTCTCCTTAATTCTATTTGCCAATTCTATTTGCCAAAGTTTTTCCCTCCTGATTTCCCTGTTAAGTATACTCCTCCTGCCTTTATACTGTAAGGATTCACTCGATCTATCCTGTCCATATCTGACATGCTCCCTTCTTCTTAACCAAACCCTCAATTTCTTTAGTCATCCAGCATTTCCTCCACCTTCCAGCCTTGTCTTTGATCCTAACAGGAATATACTTTCTCTAGATTCTTGTTATCTCATTCTTTTTAAAAGCAGCATTGAGTAAAAGCAAAAAGAAATGCAAGCAAAGTAGCACACGTTGGATACAAACATCAATTAGTGAAAATTCTCACCAATTTTAAGTGCAAGAATGAGGTCACAGTCATCAGAACAGTGGTTCTCATTCATTACTTCTCCAGATTCACCCAATTGCATTTAGAATGCTTTTTCCCTCCATTTCAATTTACCAGGTTACAGTTGTCTACAAGTTGATGTATTCCACACTCTGAAAGCTTCACAGCTAAAACGAAAGATGAAGCCCAAACAACATCACTTCCAGAAATGCATGCAACTACCATCTAAAGCATTCTAATCCCTCACAGCTTCCTCTCACTTCTCTCAGTGGCTTCTTCAAGAAAATTATCCACTTGCTTATTAACTGCAACCTATACAATCATATCTGGAGAGCGATCTCAGTACCATTTCATTTTGAAAGGTTAGGCTAATTTTAATTAAAACACATAGAATAAGGATTGTAGCTCAGGTTGAGGTTGAGGGTGTCGGTTTGCTCGTTGAGCTGTAGGTTTGATATTCAGATGTTTCATTACCTGGCTAGGTAACATCAGTGGCGACCTCCAAGTGAAGCGAAGCTGTTGTCTCCTACTTTAATTATATCTTTCTCCTGGATGGGGTTCCTGGGGTTTGTGGTGATGTCATTTCCTGTTCGTTTTCTGAGGGGTTGATAGATGGCACCTAGATCTTTGTGTTTGTTTATGGCTTTGTGGTTGGAGTGCCAGGCCTCTAGGAATTCTCTGGCATGTCTTTGCTAGAAGGAAATGACATCACCACAAACTCCAGGAACTCCATCCAGGAGAAATATATAAATAGGAAACAGGAGACAACAGCTTCGTTTCACTTGGAGGTCGCCACTGATGATGTTACCTAGCCAGGTAATGAAACATCTGGATATCAAACCTACAGCTCAGCGAGCAAACCTACACCCTACACATGGAATAATTTGTTTCAAACATTCCTATTTGAACAGTGGACTTCATTTTGTAATCAGCAGGGTTGAATGCATTGTAGCCTACAGCTTGCACTTGTGCAGCGCTTCTATTTTACTGGGCCACCACCCAAAGTGAAGTCACAAGCTCTGAACCACAAACAGCCAGTGGAGCTCTGCCTAAATTTATCACAATCATCATCCTATTCTAGCAGTTCTTACTGACAGGCTGTGACAAGTTTCAAACCTTGGAATGAGGTCACAGGGCAAGAGTGTTTGGAGAGTTTAGTGCCCTGAGGGAGTTTCAAGAACCTCACTGTTCAACCAAATCTAGTTACCAGATGGATAACATGCACATACCAAATAATCTGCACTAAACTCCAGATTTATAACTTGTCAAGCATATATTCAATCCTCACTGACAGCACTAACTTGAACTGGCAAATAAATCCTCTCAATGCTAACCCTTGCAACAAAAGAAACCATTTTACCAATAATACAAAGTTACCAGTCTCAGCATTGTCAAGTCATTATCCAACCTGACAATTGTGAATGGTTCTATTTCTTCAAACGTTATTTTCAGAAATTCCCTCTGATTTATCACACTCAAATGAATCACTACAGTTAGGTGCTGTATGTCAGGTCTCCAAGGAAATTTTCATTTTTCTTCCATGTTGTTTGCTAATGGTCTTCAAGCCTATTTCCATTTTATTCAACACTCAGTCAAGGGCAAAGGGTTGACTGACAAACATGGACAAACAAACATCAACATATATGGTCAGTGAAATAAACATCCCGCAGCCTGCATCCTCCTCCACTCCAGGGATTCACAACTTATGTTCCGACTTTAAATTTTTCTGACATATTGTGAGCATCTCAATTTCTTTTCCAATTCTTAAGTGTCATATTCAACTCAAAACATGGACTTTGCTTCTGTCTCTCCACAAATGCTTGCAGTTTTTTTTCCCCCTCAGCACATGTTTTTCATTTCAATTTCCCTTTCAACCATTTGATCATGTGGCAATACTTTGGCTTTAAGAGTTGTATCTTGTCCTTTTTGTTGGAAGACAGGATTTAAGACAAGAGATGCCAAGCTGTTTATTCAGATCCAATAAAGTAAACGTTAGGCCTTGGTTTTTTATTAAAACAAAAGACCTTTTGTGCTAACACAGCCCTCTTAAAAAAAAAAGGCAACCAAAAAAAAGACCAAGAGCGAGAAGAAGAAGTTGCAAGTAATCTCAATATGGTTAGCAAGAGCTTTGTTAAATGTATAAAAAGTAAAGAAAAGCCAAAGAGAACATAGACCCCTTAGAGAATGAGTATGGGGAAGTAAGAATGGGGAACCACAAAATGGCAAAGTTAATGAAATATTTTGCATCAGTCTTCACAATAGAAGACATTAATGGCATTGCAAAATTACAAAATAAGCAAGGGTCATAAAGAGGAGAAGAAAATCAAATGACTGATCATAACTGGACAAAACGTACTCTGGAAACTACTGGGATTAAAGATCACCAAGTCCCTTGGACTAGACAGGACATATTGTAGGATATGCAAGGAAGGAGCTAGAGACACACTGGATGCAATTAGACTAATTTTCAAAGAATCCTAGATTCTGAAAAAGCCCCAGAGGATTGCTAAACTGCTAATGCAACATGTCGATCTACAAAGGGAAGGCAACAAAAAAAAACTATCAACCAGGTAGCTGACCATCTGCTGTTGGAAAACGATAGTCTGTAAACTGTAAATGATGTAAACAGCAGAACATTTAAAAATGCATACTATGATTAAAGAAGTCAGCATGAGCTTGCAAAGAGGAAATCATGCCCAACAAATTTACCAGCTTCTCAAAGAATTCTAACAAATAGGATAAAAGGAAAACATTGGATGTAATTTTGAACTGGAATAAGCCATTTGATAATGTACCATTCATGACATGGATAAATGATTGACTAACTAATAAACAAGAAGGTTGGAATGGGAGTAGGGACGCATTTTATGGATAGCAACCTACAACTAGTAGAGGGCCACAGGGTAAAAAGTGGGAACGGGGTGAGCAGGATGATCAGCCATGATCAATATGAATGGCGGAGCATGTTCTAAGGGCCGAATGACGTACACCTAATCCCATTTTCTATGTTTGTGTTTACTCTTGCTTCCAACAAACTGAATATTTCATTTCAAAGATTTTAAAATGCCACATTTAAATATGGATAAGCAGATTTGCAGACCATCTTGTGCCAGTTAGTACTCAAAAAAACAAAAATAGATTCACGTATTCCCTTCTGAGGCCCCTTCACAATCTAGTAGTACAAGTTAAATTTGGAAAATATTCTGTTTACTTGAGAAGTTAAATTTCCAAATTGTTCACAATTTCCTGAAGAAGGGCTTATGCCCGAAACGTCGATTCTCCTGTTCCTTGGATGCTGCCTGACCTGCTACGCTTTTCCAGCAACACATTTTCAGCTCTGATCTCCAGCATCTGCAGCCCTCACTTTCTCACAAATAACATGGACCTTAAATCGTAGAATGATGATCATGGGTGACTTCAATTACTCGGACATTAAGGCAACAAGAAAATCAAGCCAATTATGAGATTTTATTTCCACAGACATAAATGTGAAAAGCAACCCAGGGACAATCTGTAAAGTACCGCATCACCAGTTCTAGTTGCCAAATTATTAAACTGGACAAGGAGGCACCAGAGAGGTTGCAGCAAAGGTCATCAAATTAACAGAAAAGCACAAGTGTACACATCAGCAAAGAATTGACAAATTGGGTCCCTTTTCTCATGGAAAAAGGATAAAAGATGATCAGGTCTTAAAACTTTCAAAAATTGAAGTGTGATACATGGACAATGTTTTCTCATGGGGAAAAACATACCTGGAGGCCAATGATTTAAAACAATCACCCAGAAATCCAATGGCGAATTTACTTAAATTCTCAGACAAGGTGGAATATGCTACTGCTGGGAGTGGGTGCAACAAACAGCAGAGATATATTGAAGGGAGGCTAGACAAGTATCTGAGGGATGAGGGCATAGAAGATTGCAATGATGTTAGGAAAAAAATCAAAAGGAAGCTCAAGTGGAACACACATGCCAACATGGACGAGTTGGGTCAAGTAGCTGCTACTGTGACTACAGCTTACCCAGTTCCTTGTATTATAAACAGCTCATCTAACAGGTAACAGATTTCTGACAATGAAAAGCTCTTACGGTCAGCCTCAATCATGTACTCACATCAGTGTCGCAATCAAACTCATAACCTAACAGGAGGTAAAACCATTACCAGCAGAGTCAATACTTCAAAAATTGAGATGAAGGTTATCAAAACAGCACGTCCTAACTGTTCATAACAAGTAATGACTTCATATCTTTAAAGTATCTGTTACAGATTATCATTCACACATGAAGCATGTGTTAGGACGCTTAATGACAGATAAACAAAGAACTGCGGATTCTGGAAAAATCTGAAACAGAAACTAAAATTACTGTAGAAACTCAGGTGTGGCAGCATCTATTAGCATTTAGTGCTTCTTCATAAGTTCACCGGACTCTAAACATCGCTTCCTCTCCACAGATACTTTCAGACCTGAGTTTCTGAAACAAATTTCCATTTTTGCGTCTAATGACAGAATTTACTAGAGATTCCAAACTTGAACTCAGAACTGATCATTTCTCCTCATGAGCTTGTACCCGTGTATGAAACAGCTGATCAAATTTAAGTACAATTCTCACTAATAGGATCAAATGCTGATGAAAGCAACAAGCATATCTATTTGCACTAGCAGCCTTTTATTTCAAATCGTGGTTAACATAGGGCAAGTTAAAAGCCTTCTTAACTGTCATATTTGATCAGCTTTTGTGTTGCACACTTGCCCGAGGTTTATTTTTGGGTTCAACTACCATTCTATAACTTCAGCATTAAAAAAACGACACTACAGCATCGAGTGTGCAAGTATTGCACTGTTCCATCTTTCTGAGGAAAGGTGAAAACAAGAATTGATCAGTTCTCTTCTGGACATAAAAGATCCTTTGGCACTCTATCCAACTGCAGGAGAGTTGTCTTCTTTCAGTCAATAGTTATCTCAGTCTATAAAATTAGCTACTATATTTCCTACCTAAAATTGTGGCTAATTGGAAAAATGCTTGACAGTCTGTGAAGTGCTTTGCATGTTTTAGGGTCGCAAAAGACAATGTGAAAGCAAATCCTTTCAATTGCAATCACTAGCAAGCCTGCAGTATGCACAGACCACTGCCAGCTTGACACAGCGACACTTGGTACAAATGAGCAATTCAGTTAATGAACTTAAATATTTCTGGTATTTTAACTAGACTAATCCATACAGCTGCGCAACATCCAAGTGGCATTATCACCAAGTTATTTTGATAAAATGCCATTCTTAATTTTCTGTAAAATGTCGGGGGGGGGGGAGAAGAGGTAGCAGAGGGAAAGAGAACATTCTCACAAGGGTTCGAACATGAGGCACATCTCAACTGACTTTTGTACAAAGATTAATGTTAGCTGGTGAACATACTACCTAGCATTAGTTTGTTTGTTTTTTGGAGCTTCTTTTAGAACCTAAAAAATTGCAGGAGTAGGCCTTTGAGCCCTTCGAGCCTGCTCCGCATTCACTAAGATCATGGCTGATCTTTTCGTGGACTCATATACACTTAGCCGCACTTTCACCGTATCCCTTAATTCCTTTATTATTCAAAAAAATCTAACTTAGCTTTAAAAACATTTACTGAACTCACGTCAAATACTTCACTGGGGAAGAAATTCCATGGATTAACAAACTAAGATGTGAAAAGGGTTAATTTTTTCTACTGACATGCAATAAACTAGATATCCTGGGCGGAGGTGGGGGGGGATTGTGTCTTGCAGGCAGGATGTGACAACCTAATCATATATAAGTGCTGCAGTGATTAGGAATAACCTAATCACTTCACGTTGTTTTTGGATGGCATGTGACTATGGGGTACTGGCAGGGGTTGTGTGTTGCATGCATGACTGACTGATGTAAAACCCTGCATAAAGGGAGGACGGTTCCCTTGCTCAGGGAGCCTCACTTGACACGCTCCTCAAGCATTGCAAAGAGCATTAAGTGATCCTCCAAAAGCTTGTACTTGCTGAAATAAATTGTGGCTGTTCACAGAAGTTGGTGTATTGCAGTTGCATCAAGCATGTCAGAATCTCAAGAAGGGAACCTAACAAACCTGCTGGGTGAAGAAGTTCCTTCTCAATTCAGTCCTAAATCTGCTCCTTCTCACCCTAAGGATACCCTTGTCCTAGTTTTACCTGCCAGTGGAAACATCCTCTCTGTCTATCTTATCTATTCCCTTCATAATTTTATTTATTTCTATAAGATGCCCCCCCTCATTCTTCTCAATTCCAATGATATAATCCCAATCTACTCAGTCTCTCCTCAAACGCCAACGCCCTCAACTCCAGAATCAACCTTGTGAACCTCTTTCCCATTCTATCCAGTGACAATACATTATTTCTCAAGTAAGGAGACCAAAACTGCACACAGTACTCCAGGTGTGGCCTCACCAGCACCTTGTACAGCTGCAACGTTACCTCTGTTTTTAAACTCAAATCCCTTTCGCAATGAAGGACAAAATTCCATTTGCCTTCCTAGTTACTTGTACCTGCTGACCAACCTTCTATGATTCATGCACAAGGACACCCAGGTCTCTCCACATAGCAGTATGCTGCACCTTTTTAAACCATTCAAGTAATAATCTTTTTTAACTGTTACTCCTACCAAAATGCATGACTTCACATTAATTAGCCTTATATTCCATCTGTCAGATCTTTTCCCACTCATTCAATGTATCAATATTCCTCTGTTAAGTTTCACAATCCTCAGTATACTTTGCTCAGCCACTTATGTTAGTGTCATCTGCAAACTTTCAACCATACACATGGTCCCCAACTCCAAATCATCTATATAAATTGTAAATAACTACGGTTCCAACACCAATCCCTGAGGCATACCATTAGTCACTGATTGCCAGCCGGAATAGCACTCATTTATCCACATTCTCTGCTACCTGTTAGTGAACCAATCCTCTATACATACTAATACTTGCCCCGTAATGCCATGCATCCTTATCTTATGTAGCAGCCTCTTGTGCAGCACCTTGTTGAAAGCCTTTTGGAAATCTAGGTACACCACATGTACCGGGTCCCAGTTGTCCACCTTACTTGTAATGTCTTCATAAGATTTCAAAAGATTTGTCAAGCATGACCTGCCCTTAATGAACCTATGCTGCTTCTGCCCAACAGACAATTTCTATTGAGATGTCTTGCTATTTCTTCTTGACACTAGACTCTAGCATCTTCCCCACTACAGAGGTTAAGCTAACCGGTTTATAATTCCCTATCTTTTGTCAATCTCCCTTTTTAAACAGTGCCCCAGAGTCCAGCAAGTTTTGGACAAGTTACCACCTGTTATTTGTCCCATCACTGAGTACCCTGGGATGCATTCCATCAAGGCTAGGATATTCTCTATCCTTCACTTGCCCAACACCACCTCTTCCGCAATAATGAAGGTTTCCAGGTCCTCACCTACCTTTGTCTCTTCGTCAATTACTGGATATTATTAGTGTCCTCCGCTGTGAAAACCAATACAAAATACCTGTTCAATTCCTCGGCCATTTCATCATATCCCATAACTAAATGCCCCTACATATCCTCGAAAGGGCCAACATTTAGTTTAGCCAGTCTTTTTCATTTTATATATTTATAGAAACTTTTGCTATCTGTTTTTATATTCTGTGCAGGGTTTTGGCAACACTGATGATACAAATCAGGCTTTCATGACCAAAATGAAAAGCAAAGAACTCAACAAAAAAAATGGAACAATTGCCTGTTCACTGTCACTCTCAAGCTTCAAGTGAAGGCCTAACTTCAACATAAATCAGCCAATTGTGTCTCGAGAATAACCTGCACAAGGCATATATACAACAAAGCTTCACCACGTGCTTACATAACAAAGCTATATCACATGTCTATCTAATTCTTTTTCAAGATGCAATCACTTTGCTTGCCACACAATTGTCTGGTGATGCTCTGCCATTATGTCAAGGTTATCAAACCTTGGGGAACCAACTTGAATGCAAATTGAGCCAACCAAAAGAAAACTACTGGCATTAATAAATTCCTAATTTGCATTTGATTATACCTATACATTCTAAGATGGCATAACAAACACCTAGTACTTAACTTGAATTATAATAGAACTACTGTCAAAGAGGGAGACAAAGACTGATTCTTGGCTCTGATGTAGGAAGTGAGGTAGGTGACTATATGTGCATGTCTGTAATATCTTAGACACATACAAAATTCTAACATGACTGCACAGGGATGATGGAGGAAGGATCTTCCTGATGATGTGGGAGTCTGGAGTCACCCGCTAAGGAATGAGCTAAACCATTGAGCATTAAGAGGAGGAGAAATTTCTCCACCCAAGAATGATGCGCCTGTGGAATTTGCCATCACAAAGCAATCAAGGCCAAAACTTCGTATGATTTCAAGGAGTTGGATATAATACTTGGGTCTAAAGGGATCAAAGAATTGGGGAAAAAGCAGGAACAAGCAGATGACTTGGCGTATCAGCCATAGTCGTAACAAATGGTTGAGTAGGGTCAAAGAGTCAAATGGCCCACTCCAGCTCCTATTTTCTATGCTTCTGTTAAAACTAAAAGTAACTCCATTTCTCTTCAAATTTATCCCAGAACATGAGTGAATTCCACCCCGCTTCAGGTCATCAGCTACTCGAAACAGTCACATGCTTTTGAAACCTCAAGTCTTGATAAGTCCATCATTTCTGGTCAGTGTTTCACATTCTCACATCTGTAAACACAACCTGAACTCTGCTCACCCTTTACTAACTCACCAGTGCTGTTGAACTATCTTCATCTACATCACTGCTGGCTCAGCACGATATTGATTTTAAAATCTGCATTCACAGTTTTATTTATCTCCATGTTTTTGACCCTCCTGAACTCTGATCGCCAGTTCCAAAGGTCTCCAATATCAGTGCTCCTCTAACTTGTTAAGATACCACTGCTGAATATACCTTCAGATGCCAATGCCCCAACCTCTGGAATTCCCTCCCTAATTCTCTGTCTATCCAGTCACTTGAAATCACTTTTAATACATTCCTTGAAGCCTCTTGCTTTGACCAAGGTTTTGGAAATCTAGCCTAGCATTTCATATTGCTTGGTATCACACTAGGTTTTACAATGCTCCTGTGAAGCATCTTGGCCTGTTTTCTGAGACACTACACAAAAAGAGAAGTGGTTATAAAAACAATTGCTAGAGAAACTCAGCAGGTCTGGACCAAGTTAAAAATCACACAACACGAGGTTATAATCCAATAGATTTATTTGGGAGCACTACTCCTTCATCAGCCCTAAACCTAACCCAACCACCAGATGAAAGAGCAGTGCTCCAAAAGCTAATACTTCCAAATAAACCTGCTAGACAATAATCTCACGTGTGATTTTTTAAACCTTGTCCAATCAAGTTCATAATCGGCTCCCTGATATCTCAGCAGGTCTGGCAGCATCTGTGGACAGAAAATAGAGCTCATGTTTTGACTCCAGTGATCCTTCTTTCGAAGTGAAGTTCTCAAAAGATGTGGTTGAGCTTTCATTTGTTCAGTTACTAAACCTCTCTCTGCACCATTAAGACACCCCTAAAAACATCACTCTGTACTCTGAGCAGCTGGCCTAACATCTGCTGCAAAAAACATCTGCTGCAAAATACCTTACATATGTCCACATGTTGAAGACATTAGATAAACTCAACCTGTTGCTGGACACAGGCTGAAGCACCAATACCATGAAATTATCACAGCAATTTTTCACCAAGGCTCTGCATTTGGATTCCATTACCCATTGACTGTCCAACAATGACATTTGCCTTGGAATCTAAAAAGAAATTAGCTATTTCTTGAAAGTCTGGAATCTGCATAGTACTTAATTTAAATTCCTCAAGGTCTTTTTCAACTGTAAAGACAAACGCTGTAATTTTTTTTGAATAAATAGTGATCCACAAGTGCTGGAAAGCCTTGGCCTGGCAGCAGTTCCAACACTAAGCAAGTTAAGATTTGTTTTTAAAAAGCCATGTGGTCAGATAGAGGAGACCAAACAATCACTGCTGGGTTTTTTTTTGAAAAAAAAAGGATAATTGTCCCAAAGCAGAAAATGAGAATTTTTTTTTGCCTGGAACTTTTTGTGCGGAAAACAGTAAAATAGGTCAGAGAGTTGAAGTCAAGGACACAGTCAGCACTGTGAACTGGACAATGGTACTGCTTTTGCTTCTGTTTTGTCGGCACAGACGAGACGACTGAATATACTTTATTCAAAAGGGGCAGAGGGAGAAATTTCAGGCGAATATATACTATCAAGGCTGTTGTGATCCAAGCTCAAGACTTTCCACAGGAGACTGCCATACAAATGATGCCTGTCTTCAGAAACTTTGGTGGAATATGACTAATCATGAATACAACTCAAGGCTCAAATCAGTTTCAGTGGCAAAAGTGAGACATCTGATGTACCAGAGGCCAAGTTCGATAACTCTGGAATGCAGATGTTGCCACACATCAGGCAATTGCTTCTAATTCTTAAAGATCTATATTTATTGTCCAGGCAATTTACAGTGAAATTGACTTGTTTATTTCATGTTTCATAGTTTGTTTTGGATCTATTTTGGATTCAAGTAAAAGCTATAAAAGTGACATATTCTTGGAAATTACTTCTGAGGTGGGAGTTACTCAGGAAATTCTATCATTTTGGCTTATAACTTGCCCATGGGATCAGAGGACAAAATTGCACTTTATTTTGTGCCTGGGAATTGGTTTAAACATATTTTCAATTATTACCAAGTTAAACTGCACGCTAATACAGGTTTTCTCATGAAAACATTTCTCTCCATGTAAATGTGTGAAAGAATTTTTTGAATTCCTGTTTTGCTTGGTGAATACTGTAATGATTTGATCACCTTCTAAACTGATCTTACTATGTGCCACAAGCAGCTGGCAAGATGAGACAGACTAAATTAACTTTGAAAATCTACTGTATTGCGTCCACTTTCAAATAACCAAAGAATTGCCAATCAATACAATAATAGGAAAACTTCTTTATCTCTCCCAATGAACACAAACTTGACAGACTATAAGTGCACATCAATTTATGTATTCATGGCATTTCGTGAAAAGGGATATGCCACTGTAATTAGTGTTTGATGAAGGAGAGCATAATTATTTGTTATAACAATTTCTATCGTGGCAGTTTCTTATTAAGTCTAAATATAGCGTCTAGACTGAATTCTCTGCAGTCTACACAGACATCTAATGGCAAAACAAACACTTTGACAATTCTAAAAGTACAATTTGACATTATACTTGGCATGTCGCTGTTTTGGTCTAAGACCTCATTCAATAAGAAAACATTGCTTGAAGATTAGACCACGTACTTAATTTTATTTTCGTACACCTCTTTGGATGGGTTATGAAATCTCCACGACCATCAATTGAGTGGATAAATTTGAATACAGCACAATTTAGGAAGGATGCAAAAGCATGAGACAGAGTACAGTAAAATTTGTAAGAATGATTCTTCGGATGAGCAACTTCAGTACATAGCAAGGCTAGAGATGTGGACTAGTCCCCTTGAAGAAACATGGAGAGATTTTATGGATGTACACAAAATAATGAAGCAACTCAACAATAAATAAGAAAATCTGTTCCCATTGGGAGAACAAACTCAAGGAGACAGATTAATTGGCAAAGAAGCAATAGCAACAAGAAAAACAATTTTCACACATCAATTCACTAGGATGAAGAATGCATTACCCGCAAGCAGTGGAGAGGGGCTCAAGAGAGGCTTCGAAAAATAAAAATTTGATCATTTCCAGAAAAATAAAAAAAATTGTACAGTCATAGGGTCAAGGTGGGGAATGACAGCAGGTGAAGTGCACCTTCAGCCAGTCAGCACACATGATGGGGTGAATGGTCACCTTCTGGGCTGTTATCCTTCTATAGTAACAATTTTTCTTTAAAGTGTACAACTTCGCTGTAAGATGGCCCAGAATGCAGTCTCAATGTGTATTTACTTTTATAAATGGATTAAAATAATAGCGCTCAGTTATGTTAAACCAAACTGGCAGCTCATGGGGAAAAAAAACACTTGCAAAGAAGTTTCTGCAATTTAATTCCTCTCCCCACAATTCCATTTTCAAATCTGGCTTTAGTTTCTCACCCCTGCTTGTTAATTCTCACAGAACCCAAAGCAAAGTTATGGAAAGGTGTCATTCAATATGTCTGCCCCAGTTGAATCAAGTAACTACGCATTCTAATCCTACTTTCCAGCTGATGGTCAAGTTTACAGTGTACAGCAGTTCAGGTGCACATCCAGATTCCTTCCAGTGATTTGAGGGCTTCCACTTCAACTACCAAACCAGACAACAAATTCCAAAAACTAACCAGCCTCTGCATGGAAAAAAGTTATATTTTCCCTCTCCAATCCATCTAGCAATCACCTTGATCTGTGCTCTCTGGTAATTGTCCTCTTGGTTTGGAAAAATAGATCACCCCTCCCATTCTAACCAACTCCTCATTATTTTATACATCTTGATCCAGTAATTCCCAATTCTCCTGTCAAAAGAGAGACACAGCCAGAAAGCACATTCCTGGTTTCGTATTCAGTACCTCATGTAGGAAAAGATCTGGCACCCGGCCTACCCGCAGCATGGCCACACAGAAGACAGAAAATCAAGCCTATCCAAACCATACAAGAAACACCCAGAATGCCTCAGCATTGGCCAAACAAGCTGACAAGGGAAACCAGACATGACCATAGTCACTCGCAGATCAGGGAATACACTTCCCAAGACAAACTGATAAAAGCTTCCTGGACCCGATAGACACAGCTGTCCCAAAGCCCTAAGGGCAGTCTTGTACCCCAGTGAGATCAAAGCCACACAGCGCACAGGTCAGATGGAGATGCACCAGGATACCTCACTCAGAGGAGAGAAACAATGGAAACACCTTACTACCAAGAAAAGGGTCATTCTCACCAACCACCGAAGAGAGCTGGAGTCCCATTGAGAACTGATTGATGCTGCCAGGATGCTTCATTGCATCTAGATTCAGGACATTCTTCTGATAACTGCTTTGCGATTATCACCATAGTAACTGAATTACTTGATCATCAACACCATTGTATTCTCCCTATTTTTAAATTAGCATCACTGTACAGTATTCCGATAAAAACTGGCTTGATTCTTAGCTCAGGGAAGAGAACCCTTGCACTACCTGTACAGACTGCCAGTTCTGTGTCAGCCTAGTCAATTTCTCTTCCAGCCATATAGCTTGTCAATTTCATCTGATCTGGCTTGTGTGGTCTATGTGCATTTGGGGTCACTTCACCGACTCTCGTCAAATGAACGAAAGCATCCCTTACCATACCAGTTTAAACTACCTGACCTATCACATTCAGGACCGTGTAGACATGCGCTCAGATTCTCTCAGTTTCTCTACCCTTCTCACTATGGTCACATTTATTGCATATTTGCTCATTTTGATAACCTCACCAAATGCATGAACTCCAACTTTTCCAGACTGAACTGCATTTGCCATTTGCCCAAATCACTGCTAGCTTCCCAGATGGCAGCCCTCCTCTTGTCTCCTATCTATCTGGCCAGTTTTTCTGTCTTGTTCAAATTTCACAATCATGCCTCCCATGTTTAAATCCACATCATCCCTTTTCTCTTTATTGTCTAATGCGTCGCAGGTCGTCTAGCTGCACATATCATAAATCTAAGTACCAGGTATTTCTAAGCTGAAGTAATTTACATGTTTTGGAGAAAGTACAACATTACATTGCTGAAAGGAATATTTAAGTTCCTCGTTAATAAAGCAACTGTAAATGAAACTTTAATCTACATGCAAAGACCATTCAAGAAAAAATGAATCATGATCTTATTTTACAAGAAGTCATTAGTTCCTCTTGAGGTAGTATGCGCGAGGCAAATTAATGTTGCTACTTCTTGTAACCATGCAAATAGTGCTTAATTCACAAGTTACATAAGCACAATTAGTTACACAGATCAAGGTGGCACTGCTATTTTACAGGTTAAGCTATTGGTCAATAATTGCCACTACAAGGTCTCCCTTCCCCCCACTTCACAAGCATATCCGATCTGTATGCACTATAACAAGAATTTAGCTGTATAAGTGATTTAATTATTGCTCATTCCAGAGCAATTGACGCAAATTGCCTTCAGTGTTCACCACGCCAGCTGAGTGTCTTAGAATATACTGTCAGGAGCACTAGGATTTTCCTAAAATCAAATACCCTGTAGCTCAAGTCTTCTTTTCCTCTAGTGCTGGTGGTGGTGGAGTGTGAAAAGAGAGAAGATTAAGTGGGCAAGACAGTTGACCTTAAGTCATTTTTAAAAATTATATAAAAATGTGTTTCACATTTAGATCTGGACACCAAAGATTAATTGATGCCATAGCATTACATGTTTTGAAAACACATTTTGCTTAAATTCCACAGGAAATTGAAGCATTGGAGATTTTCAACATTCCCTACTTTTAGAAGAGGGAGCTTCCAACCTATTGTTGCTCCTACTATTTGGGAAGCCACGCTTCAGCTTTCTCGGCTCAAAGTTCTTGAATTGGTTCCCAAAACTAGATTTCTTCACCTCCTTTCAGTGGGTCTGGAAAGCCCATCTCTTTGACCAAACCTTCAGTCAAATAGCATAAAGTTTCACGTGATTCAGAGCCCAAACCAGTTCAATATTACCCCTTGAAAGCATCAAGAACCAACTTTTCATTCCGATTTAACCTGTTCAATTTGCAAACAGAAGAACTTTAGTGATGACTAACAAAACCTTGCAACCTGTAGATCACCCATATCTAGATAAAGTGATCACTCCATGCATGCTGTGGATTGGTGCCCTGCTGCTTTACATATTCCATCTCATGGTGGATTTGGGTAACTGTTAAATGCTCTGAAATGCAAACTTTATTTGCATGATGAACAAGGATTCACAACACAAATATAATGGTTGAATTGTTTTATACATTCATACATTTTACTTCAATATCCAAATGATATCAACAATGAAGAAGGTTTGCAGCACACAGAATCCACGTTGGTATTTAGCAATGAATTGACATGTAATTTCTACAGCCAAGAGACACAGATCAGTGGCAAAGCAAAACCACACAGCACTTACTTTGAAAAAGCCCCACTGTCATTTCAAGTGCACTCTCTAGCAGGAATTTTACTTCATCTCAATATAAAATGGATTCCCAATGATTTGGTTTGATTTATTGTTGGCACAAGTACTATGAAAAGTTGATTTGCGAGCAGTACAGGCAATTCATAACACAAGAACGTACCAGATCAAACAGGTTGCTCTGCTACAACATGTGTTTCATCAGCATGAATTGGCTATAACACAATTGACAAATTGTGGACATCGTTCGGATAACACAATCTTTCTACTGAACAGGTATAGTGATTTTCTATCAGCGATCTTCTGCAGCGTTATTTTCAATAGCTGTTTTCCATAGCACGATTTCCAGTAGCGCATGGTTGCAGAGGGATGCAACATCCATGTTATAGCAGAACACCTGTATGTGGAGCTCCACTGATGTCAAGACATCCAAGCAGCCAATCATTAACTAATAATGTATTAATCACACAGCAATTAAAATCCCAATTTAAGACTTTTTTGATAAAGGAACCTTTTATGACATTTCTAAAAGCAGCACAGAAACAGACTGAAGCTGCAATCACAGATAGTCAAAACTTCTGCAAGATCAAAGCTCATTCCAATCAGAAAAAGTCAAACAAACAGCCAAACAGAAAGAAGTTGGGGGAACAACTGTTCATTGGTACGTATCCCATAACAATGCCTCAACCAGAGTCAAATTGCCTGGTTTACATTTAAGCTAAAACTTGGGAGATAAACAATCCTTCAAACATTCTCCATGGTAACAGCTCTAACAGAGTCTCTCATGCAGTATAAATCAAATTCCCTTTGCAATTTGATATTCTTGCAATGACTGGAGTCCTGTGTTTAAAAAAGCAACATAGCAAATTGCAAAGAATGTTTCTGAAGACCACTCTTAAGTGTGTTTGAATGAACCTTCATGCCAAATTCTTTAAAACGCTGTTAAAATTACCTTTTCATCACGATTATTCCACAAAAGTGGCGTATTCTTTCAGATTGATCTTGGATTTTTACTTGCTGTCACAGCATGTAAAGTATGATTCATGTATCCTTTCTATGCCTCAAGGTCCAGAACAGTTTGGAGATGTGGAAAGCACTACATCAGTAACAGTGATGCAACATGCAGATTTGTTTAAGACTCTTCAACATAAACAATTTATGGGAGGAGATGACTGCTCTGTCTCACTTTCACGAGTGCATTTTTACTGCCTTGCATCGATTTGTGTAATTCCATTCTCCAAGGGCCACAATGGGCCCTACGCTGTCTTGAACTGAATACCTTGATTGAATGCATATTTTCCAAACCAAGGAAGAAGTCAAGTGAAACACTACTAGGTGTAAATGAGCTGCTTTAAGACAATAGTCACAAACACTACCAATTCCACAGAATCTATTTTTATATTCGTCAAACTGCTGTTTGTTTGAAGACACCAGCAGCACGGCCAGGTTTATTGGCCTACATGTGCCCATGCCAGAAGTCTTTAGCCATCTCCTGAATTTGACACAAAGAGCTAACGAGGATTCAAGGGCTGGCACAAACAGAGGAACAGATTTGTCCAATGCCTTTATGAGACACAGATCAAGTCCTTCCATCAACTTGTGATATGAACTCTAAGCAAGTTTGTAATATATGCAATATAATTGAGACTATTTTTTAAACACAGCATTTATTGCAATTTTGGTCACTGGATTCTGAGTTCAAGAGAGAAATGGGTTATTTTCCTGTGTTCCTGAACTTAAATGTATTTCTGTAGCCAAAGTGATGACTTCTAAAACAGCTTTTGAAGCCTAGCTTTTTAGAATGCAAGTTTCTTTTTGTGCATAAATGGTATGGTTTACAGCTCACAAGGTGAACAAAGATCCTGTGTTGAAGGTCATGAGAGTTACTGTGAAAGCTTAAGGGAAACACTCAGTAAAGGGAGAGTCTTGGGTTTGCTTTACTCTGAGTTTTGATCAGTCCTTTTAAAGATGGACTAAGATGGCTGGAAAAACTAAATGTTCCAAAGAAAACAACGTCGTCAAACTCAATTACTTTAGAGTAAAAAGGTCATGCTAATCCCAGACTAGAAATGTTGATAAGCACTGAAGGAGTTACTTAAAGCTGAGTACCTTTTAGAACAGATGTACGAATAGCTCCAGGAAAAGAGCATCTGTACTTCCAGCTGATAAGTCAAGACCTACTGAGGTGTTAAGATACAGAGACTATGGTGAAAGTTCTGTGCAAGCAACGTCTTTTCGAGGTGCCATACAAGGTATGTTTTTGGATACTATTCCATTGTCTTTCTTGTCAACTTACAAAGGTGTGCTTTGGAATTTACAGAATTATGTTGCTGTGCGTTTAAGGATGTTTAAATTTCTGTTAGAAGTTGGTTCTTCTGTTTATTCTATTTCATAATTTTCTCTCATCAAATACTTCTATTTAATCATTAAAACATAATCTGTAGCATTGTTTCACTCTCATTGTTTCAGTGAGAGACCATTTTGTTGAATTCAAAAAGTGTGGTCCTGGAAAAGCACACAAGGGCAGGCGAACAGTTCGGGCATGAGCTCTTTATCAAATTCTATCAAGCCAGGTTTCAGTCAGGGATCTGGCTTGTCCAGTACTAACATCAAATCGGATCCAGAGACACATGTCTGATAAATATCCCATATTTCAACTTTAGCACAATTTTCACATTTTTAAATGGATGCTTCAATAGCAGCGCATGAACTGCTCAACTTATTCTTCTAAAGACTTCCGTCAAGTTCATTATTTCAACAATTTCATGCCTTCTTCTGCATATGCACTGCAGCATAATATGCAGATATACCTCTGAAGTTAATTAACCCATGTAACAGATTTGGCCAACAGTTCTCAGAAACATTGAGATATTAAAGGGTTAATTTGCTCTGTTGACCTATAGGAAATTGGATGTCCCAAGGCTAAGAGTGGGATGTCTCCATCTTACAGGGAGAATGTAAAGAACTTACATTCCTAATAGTTAGCAGAGCCATTTGGATGGCCATGTCCTAGTTATTGTAAGTAAAAGAATTGTATTCTCAACTCTTATTCAGAAATCAATAAGAACATTGCAATTAAAAAATTCTGATTAATCCCTGTAGTTAAGGGATGATTCAGAACAGATTTGGCCATAAAGGGATGATTTACATTACATGATTTCTGAAAATGATCAGGTCACTGCATTGTGCCTTGAGTGGCATGTGACTATGGGGGGGCGGGGGGGGGATGGCTGGGGGTTCTCTTGTGAGCATTACTGAGATGTAAAGACTTTGTATAAAAGAAGAACTGTTTCCTTTGTTCAGAGAGATCCTTTGACATGGTTTCGCAAGCCCTGTGAAGTGTGTTAAAGGGTTCCTCCAGAAAGCTTGTACTGTACTTGTCTAATAAAACTTTGGTTGTTCACAGAAGTTGGCGTGTTGCAGTTGCACCAAGAGTCTAAGAACCTCAAGGAAAAAAATGGAACCTAACAATTAAACTTACAAATTTGTCCAAATAGTTATGTGACAAGATATAATTTGTTCTTAAAAGCTGAGGGCAACCAAGAGTTGATGTACAATTTTTTTTTCAAACAGGTAGTGGAAATGAAGCAAACTACATGAAAAATGCTAACTGTTACTTTGTGGGAAAGTTTCTGCAACACATGAAGATGTCTAGTCTCTGGAGCCATCTGGTGGATGTACTATGCATTAGTTTAATTCCACTGCAAGTCACTCATAAAGGACTGGTTTGCACCTGAAGATGTCATGAACTAGATCAGACCACTCCAAAATATTCTTAAGCAGACAACCCTGACCATAACTTCGCAATTTGTTTTGGTAAATGTGTAAGTGTACAGTGAAAATTACCCGGAGTAAGTTAGCTAAGTTGGTTACTAGGTTTTAAAACAAATTTATTCACAAAATTACACAATGAAACACAAAGAACAGAATAAAGAACCTCAACAGAACTCAGTCAATCCAAACTAGACTTAATTATGCTGTTCCAATAAGCAAACCTCCTTACAAATGGGTTGAAGTTAGAAGGGGAGTGCGCGTAAGTGGGGAAGAGTGAGCAAGTGAGAAAAAGACAGTGAGCAAGAAAAAGATAGCGAGTGAGAATAAGTGAGCGAGCCAAAGAGGGCGAGCGAAAGAGTGAGATTCCACACTGTTGAACTCCCAAATACCTCTGGACTGAACTGCTAGAGAGGTGACCACTCCTCTTTCATTATACTTGTCACTTCTAAAACATCACCACTTCGGCCTAAATTCTCATCTGTTTACATATAAACAAAAAGACCTCTCAAAACTCTTTAATCTCTGTACCAAACCAGTCTAATCAGCACCAGGAGCAATTACAACTCCTCTGAATAAAACCAAGAACATAGTATCCTTGAGAAAAGGAACATCTTTTAAAAAAGAACCAGCTTCGTGATACCCTGTCGCAGCAAACACCATTAGCGTTGTCACCTTTGCAGGCTGTTATGGCACATGTTCCAAGCTTGTACTGGAATTGAATCTCCAAGTTGCAACTTGTCCTAAAAGGCTCTGGGAAGTCAATGAGATGGTCTTGTTGAGAGATGTCAGCATCCACGCTTGGGCTGACTACTGGATACTTGAATTGGTTATTTACATAATATATTTAGGATTGCAGGAGCACCAATCTTGGAATGATGAGTGTTAAAGCATTCCTGCACCTCATCTCCTCCAGGGTCCAGTCTTTTATTTGGTGGTGGTGATGGTGGGAGACTGTAGCAACCAAGATTTCAAAGTACATGAAAGTACTGATTCAGGATAGTCAACATGGCTGTGTGTGGGAAATCATGTCTCACAAAACTTGATTGAGTTTTTTTAAGAAGCAACAAAGAAGATTGATGAGGGCAGAGCAGTAGATGTGATCTATGTAGACTTCAGTAAGGCATTCGACAAGGTTGGCAAGGTTAGATGTCATGGAATACAGGGAGAACTAGCCATTTGGATACAGAACTGGCTCCAAGGTAGAAGACAGAGGGTGGTGGTGGAGGATTGTTTTTCACACTGGAGGCCTGTGACCAGTGGAGTGCCACAAGGATCGGTGCTGGGTCCTCTACTTTTTGTCATTTACATAAATGATTTGGAAGCGAGCATAAGAGGTACAGTTAGTAAGTTTGCAGATGACACCAAAATTGGAGGTGCAGTGGACAGCGAAGAAGGCTTTCTCAGATTATAACAGGATCTGGATCAGATGGGCCAATGGGCTGAGAAGTGGCAGATGGAGTTTAATTCAGATAAATGTGAGGTGCTGCATTTTGGGAAGGCAAATCTTAGCAGGACTTATACACTTCATGGTAAGGTCCTAGGGAGTGTTGCTGAACAAAGAGACCTTGGAGTGCAGGTTCACAGCTCCTTGAAAGTGGAGTCGCAGGTAGATAGGATAGTGAAGTTTGGTATGCTTTCCTTGATTGGTCAGAGTATTGAGTACAGGAGTTAGGAGCTGAAAATGTGTTGCTGGAAAAGCGCAGGTCAGACAGCATCCAAGGAGCAGGAGAATCGACGTTTTGGGCATGAGCCCTTCTTCAGGAATGAGGAAGGTGTGCCTACGTCAATTCTCCTGCTCTTTGGATGCTGCCTGACCTGCTGCGCTTTTCCAGCAACACATTTTCAGCTCTGATCTCCAGCATCGCAGTCCTCACTTTCTCCTTACAGGAGTTGGGAGGTCATGTTGCGGCTGTACAGGACATCGGTTAGGCCACTGTTGGAATATTGCGTGCAATTCTGGTCTCCTTCCTATTGGGGAAGATGTTGTGAAACTTGAAAGGGTTCAGAAAAGATTTACAAGGATGCTGCCAGGGTTGGAGGATCTGAGCTTCGGGGAGAGGCTGAATAGGCTGGGGCTGTTTTCCCTGGAGCGTCGGAGGCTGAGGGGTGACCTTATAAGGTTTACAAAATTGAGGGGCATGGATAGGATAAATAGACAAAGTCTTTTCCCTGGGGTCGGGAGTCCAGAACTAGATGGCATAGGTTTAGGGTGAGAGGGGAAAGATATAAAAGAGACATAAGGGTAACTTTTTCACGCAGAGGGTGGTACGTGTATGGAATGAGCTGTCACAGGATGTGGTGGAGGCTGGTACAATTGCGACATTTAATAGGCATTTGGATAGATATATGAATAGGAAGGGTTTGGAGGGATATGGGCTGGGTGCTGGCAGGTGGGACTAGATTGGGTTGGGATATCTGGTCGGCATGGACGGGTTGGACCGAAGGGTCTGTTTCCATGCTGTACATCTCTATGACTCTATTTGTTTTTTGTTGAGATGTGTAAATGGTCATTTGCTGTCGAATCAGCAAATTCGTGGCCAGCATTTCTCATGTAAATTATTCATCGAAGAGGTTTCTAAAGGATTACTGGAGACAAATTCTTGACTTTGGATTGCTGCCGAGAAAGAGCATATTTCTTTACCTACTAAATAAATTATTACAGAAACATACAAAGGAGAGGTAAGACCATTCGGCACTTCAAACCTGGTCCACCATTCAACATGATCATCCACCTCGAGGCATGGCATTCATCCACAAACTCCATCAACAAACACATCGACCTGGACCCAATATACCAACCACTACAGCGGACAGCTGAAACTGACAACCGGAAGCGGCAGGGACAGACCACTATAAACACCGGAGGAAACATCAAAGAAGCGCTTCGCAGGAGGCTCCCAAGCACTGATGATGTCGCCTAGCCAGGGGACGAAACGTTTGCAACAAAAACTTCCAGCTCGGCGAATAGAACCACAGCAACGAGCACCCGAGCTACAAATCTTCGCACAAACTTTGAATGATCATCCATCTTAGCTCCAAATTCCTGCCTTCTCTCCATAGCTGTTTAGTCTTCAGAACTGTATACAACTGTTTCATAAAAATATTCAATATTTTGGCCTCAGTACTTTGTGGCAGTGAATTCACAGATTCTCCACTTTAGTGATGAAATTGCTCATCTTAGTCCAAAATAGCTTAACCCATATAACCCACTGTTCTGGGCTCCCCAGTAATCAGGAAATCCTTCCTGCATTTACACTGTCGAGTCTTGTTAGAATTTTAGGTTTCTGAGACATTTCCCTCTAGTGCATATAGCTGGAACCAATCCAGAGCCAACATATGACATGGTGTTTCTCTCGCCCTGGTTTACCCAACATAAGAGTCTAGCTGTTCAACGTGGTGTGGAAGACACGTAGTAGGCATGCACCTCTACGAAGCTGCCAAAATAATTTCTGGTACATTCAGACGTGGAAACCAATCATTTCGAGCTCCTGAACATTTGCAGTTTTGAACCAGAGATTCCACTTCAAAATTTTAGTGATTTCAGTGATTTCACGTACTCCTATTTGGTCAGAGTTCATAGAATATACCTTTGTTATCAGGTTTACAACTGTTGTTGCTTTCACATCACCGGCTCTCCCTTGCCAACCCTTTCAACCTCTTCCTCTGCCCAGTTGACACCCACTCCATACTTCCAGTAGTGAGCAAAACCGCTCCCCCTGACCTCAACTTGCCAATAGGAAATTCCCCAGTATTTCCCTCCCTTTCTTTTCCTTATTATTCACATTGCTTGCTGCTCCACCAGGCTGTTTCTCTCACATCTTTACTGCTGATAAGCTCACAACGAGCCTATGACAGCAAATTGCACAGGTAACCAGCCAGTGACAAGAGAAGCAGCTCCTTGCAGTTTCTGTCCATTCTCCTTCTCGATAACATTTGAGTGGAGACACCTGATACCATTTCCAAACTGTTTTAAGGTTTCTGGGGACAATTTGCCCACTGCCCACTATACTTTGAGTATGGGTAGAGAACATCAAGCCCAAGTGGCTTCCTAGGTTGGACACAGTAAACTATGTAAAACTTACAGCAAAGAAAGGCTCTGAGCAAAACCATGCTGACCATTCCAAATTAATCCACACCCTGCCAAGAAACAGTTAATCCCAGCTCTCAATATTGGACTCCAATCATTTGCCCAAAGTCAGAATGACCAGCTTAAAATTATTTGGTCTGTCCCTCACACGCTGAATGTTGGTGCAATGCTTGCAGAACTCCAAACTTCTGGCACCTCATCCGTACGCAGTTAAGTCTAGAAAATGATCCTCAGAACATGGACCATTTCCAGCCTGGCTTCATTTAACATGCTGTAATTTTTTTAAAAATGCATGCAACCTGGGAAACAAGTTCGTGTCCTCATGGACAATATCCTTCTCAAATAGCACCAACGGAAAGCACTTGCAATGACACAGGACCATCTCAAACCAAAAGCCCCATCACTAATTGGAAATCCTATTCAAACTAGCAACAGCCGTAGCAACTTTAAAAAGGTACCCCACTTGTTAACCAGAAACATCAACTGCACAGCTAAATGACCTGACTGGTGAATCCAAGGTTTCTATTGCATGGAAAACATGAAAATTCCTCATTAAAAACTAAGAACTCCGGATGCATAAATCAGAAACAAAAACCGAAGTTGCTGGAAAAGCTCAGCAGTCTAGCAGCATCTGTCAAAGGAAATCAGAGTTGCTCAAAACTGTTCTGCAGAAGAGGCCACAGACCCAAAAGCTTAATTTTGATTTACCTTCACAGATGCTGCCAGAACTGCTGAGCTTTTCCGTGAACAATCTTCAGCAACTTTAGAATGAACCCAGAAAGTAGTGGCCAGTGATGCCATGCAAGAATATCAGTACATATTGCAAGTCAGACCCCCAAATACTCAACCTCTGCCCTGTTGGCAAGGGTAAGCTGCATTGTCAGAATGAGACGGACTTCACCAGAGTGAGACTAAGATGGAGTGCTAACAATCTGGGTCCAATGTGGGAATTTCGGGCAGGGGGGACTAGGTGCTTTAACTGGGCTTTACTCCAAGAAATTAAGTTTCCAGAGCAAGAGCTAACTAGAAGAGGAAATGTGCGCATCTACTTATTTGAACTGAAAACAACGGAAGCTTGACATCACATATGCAACTGATTGGTGAGTTGGTTTGGTTAGAATTTCCAGTCTTGAAAGTGAAAGGTAAGGATTTAGTGTGTTTCCAAGTCAGTAAGCTTTCTCTGAAAAATAGCTTGCTGAGTTTTCACAATATATCTTTGTCTATTAAAGGTTAACAAATAGTTTTCAGAATTCAAGATGGCTGGTCAGAAGTTTGAAATAAGGTGTACAGCCTGGAGTGCATGATCCTAGACAAATACATCTGAAGGAAGGCTCACAAGCTTAACTAGCAGCTGGAATCATTGTTAATTACCTGCCTTGTAGATTCTTATGTAAATAGCATGTATAAGGTGGTGTTTAAAAAAACCCCACAGATTACAAGTGTACAGGTAGTGAGGGAAGGGGTGACGACCAGACCAGTACTGCAGGAGTCGCTGGAGTCTGTTGTGCTTGGTAATCAGTACTCCCATTTTGGAAATTGATCAGAGCAATAGTTCCCCAGGGGAGCCACAGCTAAGACCTTAGCACCACAGGCAACTCAGCTCTATATGGGAGAAGCTAAACAACGAAAGAGCCTTGATTGTGAGCGATTCACAGCGAGGGGATCAGACAGAAATTTCTGTGACAGCAAACTTGACTCTAAGATAGTATGTTACCTTCATAGTGAAAATGTGTATAGGGTGTAAGCAGGCAGGCAAAGAGTTAAGTTCTGAGTTTTGTGAAACAAGAGGTTCAGCAGAGCATGATTCAGATCAGATAAGAACAGAGTTAACAATGGGGTGCTGAAGGCAAGGGTAATGGATTAACAAGGTGGAAAAGCAGTCATTATGTATAGCCAGTTAACAATATTGGAAGTATTCAGTTTGCAAGATCAGTTAACAAAGTGAAAAGTATCCACTGCATGAATCCAGTTAACAAGGTTAAGAACATTAATTGTATAACAGTAAAGGGCTTGGTCTCTGCTACTGATCCTTGTTGATAGCAACGAGTCACCCAATTAATATGTATGCTGCCTTATCTGGATGCTTCTCCCTGCAAAATGACTATATAGTTCATTGAGAAACTGCTCTTCCAGAGAAGACTGTAAAATCATGTCTCTGTGTATGTGGGCAAGTATTCTCTCTCCTGCCAGGGCTTGGAATAAAGATAAAGGAGGTAAAACTATACTTTGTCTCAGTGTTTTGCTGTGACTGAGGGGGGAGAGAAAAATGGGATGACAGTGGAGTCAGGTTCAAAAATGTCATGGTGTGATTGCAAAACATCCTTGTAGCGGAAGGGGATCAGTCACAAGGCATAGTCCACATTGGTACTGTCTTAAGTAGGAAGGAGGAGGAGGTGCTAAGCAAAATTTCATAAAATTTGGAAGGAAATTTAAAAACAAGACCATCAAGAGCAATATTAGCATTATGGCACTGGGAATAATCCTAACAAGTGTAAAAACAGGAAGATGGAATGTATGATGGGAGAGCTGATAAATTAGATGAGATTAGGAAACTAATCTTCAGCCCAATAAGTCCACACCAACCCTCTGAAGAGCAACCGACCCAGACCCATTCCCCTACATTTACCCCGTCACCTAACACTACAGCCAATTTAGCACAGCCAATTTACTTAAATCTGCACATTTTTGGATTGTGGGAAGAAACCGGAGCACCGGGAGGGAACCCATGCAGACACAGAGAATGTGCAAACTCTACACAGTTGCCTGAGGTGGGAATTGAACCTGGGTCTCTGGCGTTGTGAGGCAGCAGTGCTAGCCACCGTGCTGCACAATACAGAGTCTAAAATGGCTTGCTCTCTGGTTGGTTCCTCAACATATTGAAGAGAAAATGAGGTCTGCAGATGCTGGAGATCAGAGATGGAAATGTGTTGCTGGAGAAGCGCAGCAGGTCAGGCATCTAGGGAACAGGAGAATCGACGTTTCGGGCATTAGCCCTTCTTCAGGATTCCTGAAGAAGGGCTAATGCCCGAAACGTCGATTCTCCTGTTCCCTAGATGCTGCCTGACCTGCTGCGCTTCTCCAGCAACACATTTCCATCCTCAACATATTGGTCGAGGAAATCTCATTGCATTGATACCAGTTTGGTTAGTCCAATCAATATGTAGGTTGAAGTCACCCATAATAATTCCTGTATCTTTTTACTGCATGCATCTTTAATTTTGTCTATGATAAATTCCCAACCCCTCAACTACAGTTCATCCTTGTATAACTCCTTTGGTAGGCCACAGCTCCACCCATTCAGATTCCATGTCATCCAGGCTAATGGCTAAGGGCAACAGATTTGAGGGGTTGGGACTAGTTCAAGGTGGAAGATGACCTGTTGATAATGGTCTGATTGAACATGGCATGAAATTGCGAATGGACATTGTGTTTGAAGAAATCAGTCTCTTTCTGTTGATATGACTAAAACTTTATGAAGGCAGGCTATGGACATAAAAACTTCACAAAATGTGAGTATACTTTTTGGTAAAGTTCCCCACAGGAGACTGATCAGCAAAATTAAAGCACATTGCGTAGGAAGTAATGTTCTGGGATAGATTGGTTCACAGAAAGCAGAATGCAGGAATAACTGTCTCTTTCTCACACAGCAGGTTGTGACTTGTGGAGTACCACAAGGGTAGTATGTGGTTCACAGCTATTCACAAGACTTATCTATTTATTTGAAGTTGAGGACAAAGGGTAACATTTCCAAATGTGTTGTTGACACAAAGCTCAGTGGAATGTCTGTGGTGAGGAAAATGTAAAGCAGTTTCGGGAGGATTTGGATAGATTTAGTGAATGGGCAAGAACGCAGTGGGTGGAATGTAATGTGGAAAAGTTATCCACTTGGGTACGAGGCACAAGTGCAAAGCATTTCTGAAAGAGTAAGAGGCAGTAAAGTGTACAAGGGGAGGAAAGCTAATGGAATGTTACCTTTTACTGCAACAGGATTTAAGTGCAGGGGTAGTCAAGTCTTGCTTCAACTGTGTATTTAGACTGCATGTGGAGTACTGTGTACAGTTTTTGTTGTTATTTCAGGGAGGATAGAAATGCCAGAGGGAGTGCAACGAAGATTCAACAGACTTGTTCTCAGGGTGGTAAGACTGTCATGAAGAAAAATGGAGTAAACTGGATTGCATTCTCATGCGTTTTGAACAAATGAGACATGATCTAATTGAAACTTAAAATACTTACAGGGATAGACAGTAGATGTAGGTCAAATGTTTCCTGTGGTTGAGGAGTCTAGAACTCAGGAGCATTATTTACAATTAAGAGAAATGGCACTTATGCTCAAAATGAGGAGAATTATTTTTGTTCAAAGATAGAAATCAAAAAGGACCACATTACACCATGATTCTAAAAAAGCAATAAAAGTAAAACAAAATAAGCCTGAAGGCTGTTTCAATACGAGGAGCATTTATAATAAGGTGGATGAATTAACTGTACAGACAGTTAGTAATGGATAATGTAATTGGGATCATAGAGACTGAGCTCCAGGGTGAGCAAGGATGGGAATTCAACATCCAGGAAAGGAAAGGGAGGTGGGGTAGTATTGCTCATGAGGGAGGAAATGAACACAACAAAAAGGAAGGACATTAGCCTGGACGACATGGAATCTGAATGGGTAGAGCTGTGGCCTACCAAAAGAGTTATACAAGGATGAACTGTAGTTGAGGGGTTGGGAATTTATCACAGACAAAATTAAAGGCACATGCAGTAAAAAGGTACAGGAATTATTATGGGTGACTTCAACCGACATATTGATTGGACTAACCAAACTGGTAGGAGTCCTCACTATCAAACCAGCAGAAAAGGGAGGCGCGGTAGTAGTTTGGCACACCGACCTTTACACCGCTGAGGCTAAACGCCAGCTCGCGGACACCTCCTCCTACTGCCCCCTTGACCATGACCCCACCTCCCACCACCAAACCATCATCTCCCAGACCATC
>NC_057725.1:21059658-21105321 GCF_004010195.1 Chiloscyllium plagiosum | reverse complement strand
CTCAGCACCGCCTTCCTAACCTGCAATCTTCTTCCTGACCTCTCCGCCCCCACCCCACTCCGGCCTATCACCCTCACCTTGACCTCCCTCCACTATCGCATTTCCAACGCCCCTCCCCCATGTCCCTCCTCCCTACCTTTTATCTTAGCCTGCTGGACACACTTTCCTCATTCCTGAAGAAGGGCTTATTCCTGAAACATCGATTCTCCTGTTCCTTGGATGCTGCCTGACCTGCTGCACTTTTCCAGCAACACATTTTCAGCTCTAACCAAACTGGTATCAATGCAATGAGATTTCCTCGACCAATATGTTGAGGAACCAACCACAGCCATCTTAGACTGTGTATTGTGCAATGAGTGAGGATTAATTAGCAGCATTGCAATAAGAGATCCTTTGGGGAAGAGTGACCATAAAATGGTAGAATTCATTATTAAGATGGAGAGTGATAAAATTAAAGCTGAAACTTGGGTGGTATGTGGTGGCATGCTTTGGCTTCAACAATTGTATTGCTTGATCTGGCTTGAGTAAAACAGGGAAGGTGGCTCAACCGTGGCCGACAAGTGAAATCAGGGACTGTGGTAAAGCCAAATAGGAGGCATATAAATTGGCCAGAAAAAGCAGCAAACTTGAGGACTGAGAGAAATGGAAAAGTCAACAGAGGACAGAGGATTTAACCTGGAAGGGAAAAATAGAATATGAAAGCAAGCTTGCAGAAAACATGAAAACTGACAGCAAAAGTGAAGAGAAAAAGACTGAAAACACATGAGGTTGAGGTTGCAATTAGAATCAGGTATTTTCATAATGGAAAATGACAGAACAGTTGAACAAATTCCTTAGATCTACCTTCCCTAAGGAGTAAACAAATAACCTTCAGGAAATACTAGGGTACAAAGGGTCAAGCATGAAGGAGAAAAGGAACAAAATCCTTATGCATCAGGAAATAGTATTCGTCATAGAGATGTACAGTACAGAACCAGACCCTTCGGTCCAACTCGTCCATGGCGACCAGATATCCCAATCTAATCCAGTCCCATTTGACAGCACTTGGCCCATATCCCTCTGAAGCCTTCCTATTCATATACCCATCCAAATGCCTTTTAAATGTTGCAATTATGTCAGGCACCACTTCCTCTGGCATCTCATTCCATACTCACATCACCCTGTGCCTGGAAAAGTTGCCCCTTAGGTCCCTTTTATATCTTTCCCCTCTCACCCTAAACCTATGCACTCTCATTCTGGACTCCCCACCCCAGGGAAAAGACTTTGTCTCTTTACCCTATCCATGCCCCTCATGATTTTATAAATCTGAGGTTACCCCTCAGGCTCCGATGCTCTGTGGAAAGCAGCCCCAGCCTATTCAGCCTCTCCCTATAGCTCAAATCCTCCAACCCTGGCAACATCCTTGTAAATCTTTTCTGAATAGGGTGACAGGTTCAGACAGATTTTGATCGGTTCAGGCTTGAAGGATCAAAGGGCCTGTTCCTGGGCTGTAAATTTTCTTTGTTCTTTCAACCCTTCCAACGTGCACAACATCCTTGTGATATGAAGGGGACGAGATGTGCATGCAATATTCCAAAAGTGGTCAAACCAACTTTCTGTACAGCTGCAACATGACCTCCCAACTCCTATATTCAATACACTCTCCAATAAAGGAAAGAATACCAAATGCCTTCTTTCACTATCCTATCTACCTATGACTCCACTTTCAAGGAGCTATGAACCTGCATTCCAAGGTCTCTTTGTTCAGCAGCACTCCGTTGGACGTTACCATTAAGGGTATAAGTCCTGCTATGATTTGCTTTCCCTAAATGCAGCACCTCACATTTATCTAAATTAATCTCCATCTACCACTCCTCAGTCCATTAGCCCATCTGCTCAAGATCCCATTGTAATCTGAGGGAATCTTCTTCGCTGTCCACTACACCTCCAATTTTGGAGTCATCAGCAAACGTACCAACTATACCTCCTATGCTCACATCCAAATCATTTATGTAAATGACAAAAAGTAGAGGACCCAGCACCGATCCTTGTGGCACTCCACTGATCACAGGCCTCCAGTCTGAAAAACAACCCTCCACCACCACCCTCTGTCTTCTACTTTTGAGCCAGTTCTGTATCCAAATGGCTAGTTCTCCCTGTATTCAGGGAGATCTAAACTTGCTAACCAGTCTCCCATGGGGAACGGAACCTTGCCAAACCCTTACTGAAGTCTACATAGATCATGTCCACCACTCTGCACTCCTCAATCTTCTTGGTTACTTTTTTTCAAAAAACTCTCAATCAAGTTTGTGAGACATGACTTCCCACGCACAAAGCCGTGTTGACTATCCCTAATCAGTCCTTGCCTTTCCAAATACATGTACATCCTGACCCTCAGGATTCCCTCCAACAACTTGCCCACCACTGATGTCTGGCTCACCCAGTCTGTAGTTCCCTAGCTTGTCCTTGCCACCTTTCTTAAATAGTGTTATCACTTTAGCCAACCTCCAGTCTTCCGGCACCTCACTGTGATTATCATGTCACCATTTTGCCCTCCTGATTTCCCTCTTAAGTATACTCCTACTACCTTTGTAAATCCAGACCCTGGGAGGGGTGTCTCGATTCAGTGATCAGTCAAACACTAGCAGCTCTGTCTGGTTCAGCAAGATTTCACAATTTATTAAAATGCCAGGCATAGGTTATCCAGCAACAGAAGGGTTAAGCACCTGTGTGCTCTGGAAAAGCTACACAAAATAACTTAAAACGAAGGCAGTTTTATATGGTTCTTAAGAAATAGTACAGCCTTAATTATAGAGCATATCCAATAAAATAATAAAATGACATTATAGACAGCAGGTTAACCCAATGGTATTTCCTGGGAATCAACTTTGTTTTGCACATTTTATCTCTCTGCACCTGTTTCTACAAGGCCAGCTAGGATGATTAGTAAGGTCCTACTTAGCTTGGTTAATTCCATACTGTGAAGGGACATTGTCTGCCAATATTTCATTCAGTTAGCTCAGGAATGCAACTTTGAGCAGGGTGAAAAGCCATTTTAAACAGTGTTAATTTGCAGCCTCGAAGCCATATTATGGAGAAGCCACTTTGTAGTTAGTAAAAGCATGCATTAAATGGTTAGTTTTGACAACATCCTAAATCCAGATTTTCGATCCTCACCTTTATACTCTAAGGATTCACTCGGTCTATCCTGACATATGATTCCTTCTTTTTCTTAACCAAACCCTCAATTCCTTTAGTCACCCAGCATTCCCTGCACCTGCCAGCCTTGCCTTTCACCCGAACAGAAATATACAATCTCTGGATTCTCGTTATCTCATTTCTGAAGGCTTCCCATTTTCCAACCATGCCTTTACCTGCGAACATCTGCCCCCTATCAGCTTTTGAAAGTTCTTGCCGAATACCATCAAAATGAGCCTTCCGCCAATTTAAAACTTCAACTTTTAGATCTGGTCTATTCTTTTCCATCGCTATTTTAAATCTAATAGAATTATGGTCGCTGGTCCCAAAGTGCCCCCCCACTGACACCTCAGTCACCTGCCCTGCCTTATTTCCCAAGAGTAGGTCAAGTTTTGCACCTTCTCTAGTAGGTACATCCACAGACTGACTCAAAGGTTTCTTGTACACACAAATTCCTCTCCATCTAAACCCTAACACTATGGCAGTCCCAATCCATGTTTGGAAAGTTAAAATCCCCTACCATAACCACTTTATTATTCTTACAAATAACAGATCTCCTTACAAATTTTTTTCTCAATTTGCTGCTGGCTATTAAGTGATCTATAATAAATCCCAATACGGTGATCATCCCTTTCTTATTTCTCAGTTCCATCCAAGTAACTTCCTTGGATGTATTTCCAGGAATATTCTCCCTAAATACAGCTGTAATGCTATCTCTTATCAAAAGCACCACTCCTCCTCCTCTCTTGCCTCCCTTTTTATCTTTCCTATAGCAAATGTATCCTGGAACATTAAGCTTCCAGGAGAAAGTGAAGACTGCAGATGCTGGAGAAGGAGATCAGAGCTGAAAATGTGTTGCTGGAAATGCGCAGGTCAGGCAACATCCAAGGAGCAGGAGAATCGACGTTTCGGGCATGAGCCCCTCTTCCTGAAGAAGGGCTCATGCCCGAAACGTCAATTCTCCTGCTCCTTGGATGCTGCCTGACCTGCTGCGCTTTTCCAGCAACACATTTTCAGCACATTAAGCTTCCAGACCTGTCCATCCCTTAAAACCCACTGAGTCCCCAGGGCCTAATGCTTTGCATCCTTAAGTACTTAAGGAAGTGGCCCTAGAAATAGTGGATGCTTTGGTGATCATTTTCCAGCATGCCATAGGTTCTGGAAGAGTTCTAATCGATTGGAGATGGTCACTGTAACTCCACCCTTTAAAAAAGGCAGACAAGAGAAAACTGAAAATATAGGCTGGTTAGCCTGATATCGGTGGTGGGGAAAATGCTGGAGTCAATTATTAAGGACGTAAAAACTGAGCATTTGTAAAGTGGTGACAGATTCAATCCTAGTCAGCATGGATTCACTCAAAGGAAATCATGCTTGACAAATCTTGTGGAATTTTTTTGAGGATATGACCAGTAGTATAGATAAGGGTGAATCAGCCATGATAACACTGAATGTTGCTGCAGGCTCACAGGCCAAACTCCTGGTAGTTGTCTAAATGATGAGTCTTTTTTTTTTCAACTTCATTCCATGATCCAAATATACAACATTGCACATGTTGGTTTTCTTTTCCACACTGCCTCAGAAATTGAATTTTGAATGAGCTCCCCTTCTGGACCTTAACTAAATTTAGTCTTTACTTTTATGTTCTCCATTTTGTTTCATTGTGTTGGCATGTCTGAAAGCAAATGGTAGTACAATGCACTTTAATCATGAAGGATGATAAAAGTTTTTTTGTTGGAAAAGAGAAATTTCATAATATTTTACTATTCAATAAAATGGGCTTTAACTCAGGGTGCATTCTAAAACCAAACAACTTGTTTCAGTTGTTGCTGAGATGCAAATTTTTCAAGTTTGCATATCAATAAATGAAACTTGTGCTCAACTGTCTTAAGCACCAAGGAGTGGCCATTATCTTGACATGGCAATCACTGAGTGACTTCCTCAACTTTCCACGGAACAGATCATCTCCCATCTCCACTGTGCAGAGTTAAAAGTTGAACATAAAAGAATTAGCAGCCAAATCTCTATCTGAATAATAGTATGTTTTCATGCAGCACACCCTTGTTTACTATCAGATTTTATTAATGTTGTCCGTGACTCACTCTGGATCCTGATCAACCAGGATGGTATTTCTTTTCCCCAGATGATGGCTTGTTTTTCTGCACTATTAGTCCAGCATACGCACAGCTAAAAGCACAAGGCAAGTCCTAAATCCATTCAATAAATGGAAACTCATTTGTATTTTAATTATAATTACCATCCTGATACAAAGACAAAGTACTGGAGAAGCCAAAAACAAGTTTTAATTAACGACAACAGAAAATTTAGAACCAGTAATTAAAACAGGAGCTAAAATAAAAGTGCTAAGTTGTGCAACAAAACAGATGATACAATTAAACAGATTTCCAAATTCAATAAAATCAGTCTGGTTGGATGCTTAACAAAGACCATTTGTCTATTAACAACGACGAATGGACAAGTAAACTTCCAGAAGTATTAGAAACTTCCCAAGTCATAGTGAGACTTCATTATAAAAACAAAGCGCCAGTAAGACTGATGGAAATAAGCTAAAGTGACAAGGTTTAAAATTTGGGAAGAGACTAAAACTACACTTACACCACTGCCTTTTTTTAAAAAAAAAAGTGTCTCATATCTTTGCTGTGCATTATGCCAATTTATTGCCAATCCCTAGCTGCCTTTGAGAAGGTGGTGAGCTGAGTCACCAAACAATTTCAGAAATCAAATACTAATCACTACTTAATCAACATGGCTGCCTAGATCACTCATGATCTCCAAAGTTAATGGTGACAGATCACTATAAAACTATCCCCCACTGCCCTTTGATGTGAAGGACACTGCTTGTCACTGGCCACCCGGGTGTTTTCCTATCTTCCTGGTGGTGGAAATTGAATAAAGATTCGTGCACTTTGTGTCTTTCACTGTGTCTCACACCTACACACACACACCATGGGTGTTGGGGAAAAAAATAAGCACTACCGCACTTAGGTGGTAGTGTGGGGGTTAGAAAAAAAAAGAACAGGAGTGTCCCAGAGAGAAAAAAAGAAAAAAAGAAAAATAAATAAATAAATAAAACTATCCCATGCAAATGGATGGGAACACCATTACCTGCAACTGAAACCACACTGCAACTGAACTAACAGCAAAATCCAAATCTTGGAACTCTCTTCCAAAAAAGGTATTGCAGTGCCCCTACAGCCCCGAGGACTTCAGCAGTTCACCACCAACCTTCTCTCGTGCATTTGGACATGGCCAATAACTTCCGGGTGTAGCTAGAGACGACCATATCCATGAACAAATAAATAAACTTAACTTTAGCAATAGGAAGGAAAAGTCCACAATATTTTTACAAGTTCCCTGCTCAAATATAGGAAGGATTCAAATAGTTCACCAATTGTACAGCTGAGCCTTGATAACCGGAGATGGAAATTTCATGATTTGTAGAATTTCAGTACTCAGTCCTTTTTCCAACTTTTTGTGTGGAAATGTATATTCCAAGTCAGAGCATGATTCCCCACATCACACCTCAGTTTTCCAAAGTTCACCAATGAAGGAGGAGAAATTGATCAAACTACATTTTCCAATATTCAATAAGACAAATTAAAAATCCACAGGAAAACAAGATACCTTCAAACCTAACAGCTTCATCAACTTAGTTCCAGGTTTTCTACAATTTCCTTCAGGATTAACAAAATGTCTCTTTAAACATTTTAACAAGCTTTTTAACCTTATTTGGTTGAGTTGATTACCCAAATTTTTAAATCATGGAAGTTGGTCTCACTGATAAATAAAAATCCATTTTTACATAATCATGCTGTTACATAATCATGCTGTTACACACCAAGCTTTAATGCAAATGCCCTACAGTCAGGGAATCAAAACTCAAAAGTAAATATCATATCTCAAGAGTGAAATAATGGCTGTTTTGTGACTCAAATTCTTTTTGTGCCATGTTGTTGCACACCGAGGTCACGAAAACATGACAAAGAAATAGAGCACTCACAACTTCCCAAAGATGTTTCTCCATAGTCCTTAACTTTTTTTGCTACTCAACACACATTAATTATGAAATTAGTAAAATACGTTGGCACAATACAGCCATGGAGTTTTTCTTGTTGCAAGGTAGAACCACATTGTTGTTTCATAATATTACAGCCAGAATGTAATGCACCAAAACTCAACTGCTTATTGAGAACTTGCTATTCTAAGTAACAAGATAGTACTCCAAAATGCTTTTGTCCTCAGTCCTTCTGTACAAATCAACGGGGTTAAGCAATATTGATCATTAATTTTTACTCCAAAGTAATATATTTCTCATCTTTTTTCAGTTAGTGGTTTAAAAACAGTACCTTCTGGAGGCTCCTCTTTAAGGTAAGGAGGCACATCTTCATATGTAGTATCCTTCACAGCTGTCAAATCTGTCACACTTTCAGTTATCTGAGCTTGTCTCTCAGGCCCCTGTTTGAAATAAAAGCCAAACTAGAAGTCTGGAACTTTCAGAAGAGGAAAATTTGTCAACTAAAACAAAATAATTTACAAAACCCTTGCCTTCCCCAAAGGTAAAGTCTTCCAAGTTTGAATGTCCTCTTGAAAGAATTCTTGAATGAACATATAACAGATTTGGCTATCAAACTTTAGGAAACTGTGATACACCAGGGCAAAATCACAACATGATTTGTTGTAAGTATTTCCACCTAATAAAGATTAGCATGTTCCTCCCCACCCCATCCCCCACCCCACATGTCCTGAGGAACCACACCCACATGTTAAGATCATAACAGCTTGCATCACAGAATTAGCACTTATCACAACACAGACTGATAGCTGAACCACATTTTACTTTCCACCTCAGCATTTGTAACAGACTAAGCGTAAACCCAAGCCACCCAATAGTCATTTCAATGCTTCCTTACCAGACTTATGAACAACTAATTCCAGATCCCAATTAATTCATTTCCATACACTGGTTTTGTTTTAAACACAATACTTAATTTGTGTTAAAAGTTAAAAGAGAAAAAGTAAATAAACACAAAGCTATTAAAAATGTTTATGCTTTTAACCCAAAAAATTTGTTTTCAGCCACCCTATTCCTCCAAGAGACAGTTAGTTAAGGTAACTCAGTTCACTCAGGTAAAAGGATAAAGACTTCTAACTTAGCTTTCCACCAATTGGACTTCCAAAGGTGGTGAGAAAGATAATGCAGGGAGCTTTTCAAATCTTCATGCTGTCTTTTCAGCCAAGTCTCCTCTGAAAACAATTATAAAGACAAACTTCAAATCTGGTTCCATCCTGAGACTAACCGTCCTTTCTCATAACCTCAACCACCATTCAACATCTACTTGAACACTGGCTCTAAAGTCTGGAAGAGACCCTATTTCCAGGTCCTAAGTGTTAACAGCCAACCTCTGCTGTCTGTTTAAACACAAAGCTCTTATTGGGGTCTCTGCTGGAATTCTTATCCAGGCATCAGCCTACAATTAATCTCCAAGATTGCCCTCAAAACAAAGCTTGCTTGGTTAGTTCTCTTTTACCTCAAGCTGTTTCAAAGTCCACAAATCATTCTCAGCTCAACTCCCAGTTTACAGCTCTAGATCAACAACAAAATAAAAACAGAAGTAATGAAAAAGCAGCAAAGGTTTAAGCAGACATATCCTCAATGAGATCGCTTCATAATTTTGAACATCCTTAACAAATAGTTTCCTTCGAGCAGACAAGTTTAACGAACAAACTAACTTTGAGCATTTGATTATAACTGGTTTGCTTTTATACTTATACTTGTGTTTCTAAAACTCAACCTCACTTTGTGACCTTTTCTACTTGCCATCTCAAAAAATGTTAATCCCAGATTTGTCCCCACATTCCCACAAATTAAAATATATATTGCCTCACGTTCCTCCTACCAAAATGCATTACGGTTACATTTCAGCTGCTAAGTTACTACCCATTTCATCAGGTTGTCTGCTAATCCATCCAAAAAGAGCACTGCCAGCATAATGTTCCTCAGTGTTACACTTAAAACTCACTCTTCATAGTGTTCTATTTGTAGAGTGAAATTCAAACATGCAACTTCACAATTCAGAAATAATCACACCATTCTTAATAATACTCCAAACAATCAAAAACTGAATCCATCCAGCTGCTTCAGGCTCAAGTAACATCACAAGCTGAATTGAGACACAGCTAGTAGTCATTAACATGATCCATGATAACCACATCTGCAGCAAGTTTCTGCAGCTTCAGCAATGTTGGCTCTCAGATGGTAAGCTCAAGGTCAAGCTTCAGGTACTGCAATGCATCAGGATTGGAGAATGTTTGCAGCTTTGGAAAAGAGTTGTAGCTCAGGTTGTGGATCAAGCTGTCCATCAAACTAGTTGACCTGTGCCTTACAACCCAATTCACCTTCAACAACAAGATGTACAAATCAATGGGTTGCCAATGAGATAACCAATATCAGGACACCTAGCAGAAGCAGTTATGCTGAAGTCAGAACAAACAGCCCTTCCCACAATCCAGCCCAAGCTTGAGGTCCGTTTTGTGGATGACACCTTTGTCATCACTCAACGCAACAATTAAGAAACCCACTTACACAAACAACATCCTTACCAGTATAAAGTTCACAGAGGAAGAGAACAACAAGACTCCCTTTCCTCGACATCACAGTAGAATGAAAAGCCAATGGAGAACTGCAGACCAGCGTCTGCAGGAAAGCCACATAGTGACCAGATATTTAACTATAAGAACAATCATCTCAACACCCAAAAATGGAGCTGCAGCAGGGCATTATTTAAAATGAGCCACAACACACTGCAGCACCCAGGAATGAGAGACCAAGGAAAAACACCTATATAACAAATAACAAATACCAGATGAGTGCAGTCTGCCATTCCTACACAACGTGCCCAGAGACTCTAGTCACCCTGCCATACATTAAAGACATCTCAAAGAGGATAACTAGACTACTCTGGCCCCTTGGCATCATGGTAGCACACAGAACTACCACTACACAGAAACGGCTCCTCATTAATTTCAAGGACCCCATACCAACAACCAGCAGAACGAACATCAGATACAAAATACCCTGCAAGGACTGCAACAAACCTTGTGTTAGACACACTGGCAGGAAACTAGCCACCAAAAACATGACCAACATCATTAGTATCATATACACAAAGAGGGACACCAGTTTGACTGGGACAATGCATCGATCCTGGGACAGGCTAAACAAAGACACACGCGGGAATTCATAGACACCTGGCATTCAAACCTGATCTCCATTAATAAACATGTCAATTTGGTACCATTTACCAACCTCTCAGAAAAATAACCGAAAGGGTCATCACTCACCACAACAGGCCAATACACATTAATAGCAAGTGGGACATAACACCAGCGCTTCATCGGAGACTCAGTGATGTTACCTAGCATGGTGACAAAATGTCAGAACAAGTCTACCAGCTCAGCCAGCAAACTTACAAACTGACTGGGGCATGTCACCTAAACACTTAGTTCTTGGAGGGAATTACACCCATTAAGCAGTTTAATTTTAATCAATGATTGGGACAAAAAGGTCTGCCTGCAAGTGAAGTAGGTGTGAAATCTCTCAGTCTCTCTTGCTATCTTCTAACAGGCCTGGTAACTGTCCAAATTCAAGACTATATGTAGCCAAGAGCAGGGACTGCAGGGAGGATATGCAAACTGACCAGGGAAGTGTGGTGCAGGATGCCATGCTAATGTGTAGAATAAAAGGGAATGCCATGGTTGTCAGAACAGTCTCTTACATTCTCATCTGTGGAAATAAGGTAATTTCTTCAGGACTAGAGTAATTTTGAACAAGCAAAAAAAAATTCAGTGCTGTGATCCAGATAGGTACCAACGACCAAAAGAAAACAAAGAAACACAGTCACTGCTAATGGCTTTTGAACAATGAACTACCCTGAAAAACAAAACAATGAACAAAGTCAATAAATAGTTAAACATACAGTATGGATTCCTGCAATCCCCCCCATTTGGATTTGCGACTTGAAGATTATCCAATTATCCTGCAATATGGTTTCTTGTTAGTCCTCTTCTACTCTCACAATGCCTATAACACCAGAAGCTATGAAATGATGCAGTTACCTTTCATGTGGCAACTTATTGAAGGTCTTTTTGAAATCCAGATACGGATCTACTTGTTCCTCTATACCCACACATCATGTTGAATTCTCAAACAAGGTGGTGAATGCATTACCAAATCAAGTATGCTTTGTGCTAGATGTACAGACAGGTCCACCTCAATGGTAAGTAAAGAGCATTCCATTGCATCCTGATTGGTTCCTCGCATGTGATGTATAGATACTAGTCAAACAAATGGAGAATCGTCACTTCTAGTCTGTCGATGAAGCCATGATATGTAAACAGCTGGTACAGTTAGAAACTCAGTAATGATAATGCCATTAAAATGTCATGAGTAGATGGTTAGATTGTCACATTATGTTTCACTCATCTGAGTCCAAGTTTGAACTATTATTCAACAAGAACTTCCAGGCTCAAATCACAATACTTTGCTTTAATCTTCAACAACATTTTTACATTGCTTTCCCAAAAGAAGCAGAACATAGAATGTTGGGACCACATGTTTTAAAAAGGAAATCAAGGTTCCAAACAAGACATACACACCAGGAACAAATTCGTCCACCGCCCTCAACTGTATGTTATCAGCAAAGATCTGGACCCTCAGCGAGGTCTCTCGGTTCCACGATCAGTCAATAAACACTCTCAATCAGTCTGGCTTTTAAGACTTCACTCTTCATTTTTCATACAGAGCGTCCAGAAACTGAAATTATACACTTCTGCGTTGCTCAGAGGTGCTGCCCAATTAGCTTAAAACAGACATTTTTATACTTTTCTTAAAGAAGGGTACAGGCTATGATTGCCTAGTACATTCAAACAGTTACCATTCAATACATGATCCTGCTTTATTTGACAGTTACTTGGTCCAATGATATTTCCAGGGAACCAACTTTGCTTTCCAACACTCAGGCCACCCTTATCTCACTAACCAAGCCATTGCACCTGCATCTGAAGTTCAGTTAGGATGGCCAGTAATGTCTTATCTCATTTAGTTATTTCTATGGTGTAAAGAGAGCATTGTCTGCTAATCTCTATTGAAGCAGACTATGGTTAATCAATTATGCAGCTATAGCAGAATTAGCAGTTAGTAATTTAAAAGTCATTTTATGCAGCTTTAGCAGAATTGTCAATTTGCAGCCGAGAAGCTTGTCATGTTATTTACATAGAGAAGCCATTTTATTGCTGCCTAAGTTATTAAGAGCATCTGTTAAGTGGTTGTTCCTGACAACAACTAGTTATCTCAACCTGTATTCAGGTTTCAGATCCTCATCAGCAAGCTGACACCATCAGCTGTGACCCCAAAACAACTCTCTGATCAAAAGGAATAGTGAACTCAATCAGAATCTCATCAGACCATGGCCTCGAACAAGTCCCAGAAGAGGGGATAAGGAAGACTGACAAGGAGTGGGAAGGGATGCTGTCGAAATTGCCCATTACCTCCTCAAAAGAATTCTGACAAATTTGTCAGGCATGACCTCCCCTTGACAACGTTGTGCTGACTCAGGTCTATTTTCTGAAAGGAAAACCCAAAATATAACGTGCATCTTTGAAAAGGTAAACTTGAATGTCAAAGCCCAACACCTGTTCATTTCCAGATTTGAAAACAGGCATTAGAACTTTTTACGTACATTTTAAGACAGCATACCACAACGATCATGGTGCCAGATCTATTCTTGACAGTTACAGCACATGAATTTTGTCTTTAAAACTGTATCCTTTCCATTAGTTATAAATAGAAAACAAGATGTAGGGAATTCTAAGTTCACCCAGGCAAATCACTGCAGAAAGTGCCAAGATTTCACAACATCCAGTCTCAGCGAAGTCAGTCAGATCAGGATAGTCAATTTTAAAGATTCAGCATCAGAACTTTTCAGAAATCAGACTGAATTTCTTTGTTAATTTTTAACATACATGTGCTATTTTCAGCTGTATGAACATGTTATAATTAACATTTACAGAATAATTAACTTTACAGCAAGTTACTAACATCAAGAACAAACTTGTACAGTGATCAAGTGACCCAAGCAAATATTGTCTGCAACAGCTAAGCATAAGAATCGAAGACATAGAAGCAGAATTAGGCTATTTGACCCATAGAGTCACCTCCACCTTCAATTGTGCCTGAGATGTTTCTCATCCCCATTCTCCTGCCTTCTTACCGTAACACCCAATCTCCTTATTGATAAAGGATCTGCCGTAAATCCACTCAATATCTTGGCCTGCACAGCCTTCTGTGGCAAAGAGTTCCACAGATTTACCACCCTCTGGCTGAAGAAATTCCTCATCTCAGTTTTAAAGATTCATCCCATTACTCTGAATCTGTACCCTCAGGTCCTAGTTTCTCCCACTAGTGGAAACATCTTCTCCTTATCTATTCCATCCAAGTCTCTCAGTATTCTTTAACTTTCAAACAAATCTTCCCTCATCCTGCTAAACTCTACCCCTCCTCATATGGCATGTCCCTCATCTCCAGAATCATTATTGGAAGCCTCCTCTGGATCCCCTCCAAGACCAACATATCCTTGTTTAGCTACAGGGTCCAAAACTGCTCTCAACAGTCCAAATGCAGTCTGACCAGAGCCTTGTACAGCCTCAGCAGTATAATCTTAGCTCTTGTATTCTTGCTCTGAAAACGAATGCCAACATTGCCTTTGCATTCCCAACAGCTGAGAACCCATATGTTAACCTTAACAGAATCCTAAACAAGGACTGCGAAGTCCCTTCATGCTTCAGGTTTCCAAATCCTTGCCCCATTTAGAAAATAGCCTAATCTTATATTCTTGCTACCGAAGTGCAGAATCTCAGATTCCCATTTTGTATTCCATCTGCCACTCTTTTGCCCACTCAGCTTGTCCAAGGCCTTCTGCAGCCTCCCCATTTCCTCAACACTACTTGGCCATCCACCTATTTTTGTGTCATGTGTAAACTTTGGAGCAATGGCCCAGAGTTCCTTTGTCCAGATTGTTAATGTATAAAGATAGTTGTGATCCCAAACCCACGAACTCCACGAGTCACAAACTCCCAATCTGAAATAAGCCCTTTTATCCCTAATTGGCCTTCTGTCAGCCAATCCTCTACCCATGCCAAAACTTTACCTCTAACACCATGGGCTCTTCGCTTATTTTAGCAGCTTCCTATGTAGCACCTTATCAAACACCTTCCTTCAACCGAAACACACCGTATCCACTGGCTCTCCTCTGTCTAAATTGCTCATTATCTCCTCAAAAGAATTCTGACAAATTTGTCAGGCAAGACCTCCCCTTGACAACATTGTGCTGACTCAGGTCTATTTTCTGAAGACACAAATCCTTGATTATGCAGCAATAGATCACAATAGCACCATTGATATGAAACCCGTATCCCCTGAAGCACTTGCTGCCAGATGGAAACAGCAGCTTTTGCCTCATTCTAGTGAGCAACCAATACCTTTATATTAAAGTTGCAGCTGTTTAAAAACCACAAGCCAGTCACTGATGCTCAAATCACTGTAGTTGTGTTGTTGCTCAGTTATCCAGCAACATCTCTTCCATGCATTAGTAGGACATCAGCATCCCTGGCTGGCCAGCATATCTTGTTCATCCCTAGTTGCTTATGGTATGAGCTGTCTGCTTGAATCCTGCAGTCCACATGTTGCAGGTTGACTCTCAATGCATTTAGAAAGGGAATTCCAGGATTTCAACCCAACAAGAAACTTGCCAAGTCAAGATGGTGAGTGCGACTTAGTAATGAACTTCTAAGAGTATTTTTGTCTGTCAGCCACACTTGCCCTTCTAGATGGAGATGGTGAAAGGTTTGGAAAGTGCTGTCTGAGGATCTTGGAATTTCTGCAGTGCATCTTGCAGATTAGGACACAGTTGTGGTGGTGCCGCCAATCCTTTAAGTATTGTTCTGCATAGTGCCAAGCTTGCTGTTGGAGCCATAGCCATCAGGCATATTCCTAACCTATTCCTGAAGAAGGGCCTGTGCCCGAAACGTCGAATCTCCTGTTCCCTGGATGCTGCCTGACCTGCTGTGCTGTTCCAGCAATAAAGTTTCAACCATATTCCTAACCTTTGCCTTGTACATGATGGACAAGTTATGGGGAATCATGTGAGATAGATACTCTGTAGTACTCCTAGTCTCTGATGATAGTGGGGTTCCAGTGATGGTAATATGCAATGTCATGGGATGGTGGTTAGATCATTTCTTATTGGAAATAGTCAGCCTGGCATTGTGTGAATGGTACTTGGCACTTGTCAGCCCAAGCCTGGAAACTGTCCAGATTTGTTGCAGAACGAGGAGCTAATTATTGAACAAACATTCTCACTTCTGACTTTATGATAAGAGGGAAGGTCATTGATGAAGCAGATGAAAATGTACCGAGGACCATGACCCTGAAGAATTCCCATAGAGACATCCTGGTGCTGACATGACTGTCCTCCTATAACCACAACCATCTTCATATAATTTTAGATGTGACTCCAAGCAGAGAAAAAGGTTGCCCCAATTCCCACTGATTCCAGTTTTGCTAGCACTTCTTGATGCCACACACAGTCCCATGCTGCCTTGCCATCAATGGCTGTCACTCTCACCTCACCTCTGGTATTCAGTTAGTTTGTCCAGAGAAGGCAGTGATGAGGTCAAGAGCAGCATGGCCCTGGCAGAAGCCAAACTGGGTGTCACTGAGATATTTATTGCTAAGCAGGTGCTGCTTGATAACACTGTTGATGACACCTTCCATCACTTTACTGACGATTGGGAGTGGACTGATAGGGTACTAACTGACTAGGTTGAATTTGTCCTGCTGTTTCTGTACACAATATTCCTGGGCCATTTCCCATATTGTCAGGTATGTACCAGGTGTTAACATAACATTGGAACAGCTTGGCTAGGGAGCAGCATGTTTTGGTGCCCAAGTGTTCAGTATTATTGCCAGAATTGTCAGGAGCCATAGCCTTTGCATCTCCAGCATTTCTTGGTAACAAGTGGAGTGAATAGAATTGGCTGAAGACTGCAATGTCTGATGCTAGGAAACCACGGTAGGAGCCCAAGATGGATCATCCACTCAAAACTTCGAGCTGAAAATTGCTGCAAGTGCTTCAGCCTTACCTTTTGCACTCATCAATCTGTCTCTTCCATCATTGAGGTTGGGGATATTTGCTGAGCCTCCTCTTCCACTGAGTTGCAACTGGATGTTGGGCTACAGAATCATTTAGCTCTGTCATTTGCCGCTTGGTAGCTTCAGCAGATTGACACCCCATTTTTCGGCATGCATAGTACTGCTCCCTGCATGCCCTCCTGCATCCACTTATGTAGGGCTGATCTCCTGGTTTGATAGTAATGGTTGAGTGGGTGTTATGCCGGCCTATGAAAATGCAAATTGTGCTCGAGTACAATTCTGCTGCTGTTGACGGTCTACAATTTCTCATGCCCAGTTGAGTTGCTTCAGAATTGATATAACTGAGTGGCTTGCTTGGCTTTGTGTCAATAAATGTGGTGCTGGAAAAGCACAGGAGTTCAAGCAGCAGAGGAGCAGGAGAGTCAATGTTTCAGGCATAAGCCCTTCATCAGGAAAGTGAGGGGTGCCCAGAGATTAATGTGTTTGGGGGGGTGGGGGGAAACTCGATCAATGTCGATTTCACCAGTTTGATTGGAGGGTCCCAAGACAGAAAAATGAGGTGTTCCTCCTCCAGGCGCCTGGTGACTTGGATTTGGCAGTGGAGGCGGCCCAGGACTTGCATGTCCTTGGCGGAGTGAGGGGGGTGGGGGAATTGAAGTGGCCAGCTGTAGGGTAGTCGGGTTGTTGGGTGCATGTATCCCAGAGATGTTTCCTGATCCGTTTCCCAAGTTGGCGTCCCGTCTCCCCAAAGCAGATTTTCACAGGCAGTTAAGAGTCAGTCAACCGCACTGTTGTGGTTCTAGAGTCACAAAAAAGCTAGACGAGGTGAGGACGACAGATTTCCTTCCCTGAAGGATTTGAGTGAGCCAGGTGGTTCCCCCACCCAACCCAACCCAACCCAACCATCAAAAATAATACCAGTAGGTCATCACCTTCCCCTTTAGTGATGACAGGTCACTGCTTGGAATACACCTGGAAAGATGTCAGCTCAGCTTGCCACAGGCCTCATAAGCCTGGCCTTAGTGGAAAGTTTCATATCCATTCCACATCCAATGCTTAAATAGCCTCAGGTTCAATCCATTGCCACAATAGAGATAAAAGACGGACAACAAATAGTTAACTATCATTTGAGTTTAATACAAGACCTTCATAAATTATAAATTGCTTTGAAAAAAAAACAAACATTAACTTCAACTTGCTGTTGTGCTCTCAACCAACTTGGGCCAAACCCTTGGAATCAAACACAAGATAAAAAAAAACTTTTAAACTCTTTCACATGTGAAGAAAGCATTGGCTCTTCTTTTTTTGATTTACAATTTTCACATGGGATCAATGTCATTTTCAGAATATTCAATTTAAATAACGATGCAGACACAGGATCATGCAAGTCTACAGAATTGCAGGAAGTTTTGGGGCAGGAGAGAGAAAGTACATGGCTTGGTAACAGCAATGAGTAGATGATTTACACTCTCTCCAATATTTTCAACATCTTGGAAGCCAGTTCCAGTCGGAGTAAATTGACAAGAACATCCAGTCACAGACAACAAGGATTCCATAGATATTGATTCTATTGAGAATCAAAGGCATCAGCTGAACAACCACAGATTCAGGTTCAAGTTAATACTTTTCCTCTCCCAACTAGAGGAGACAAAATCCTTTTCAAACTTCAAACCTTAATTTGAGATTACCTTTTAGTTTTTTTCCTATTATAAGATAATATCTTTCTTTCTTTCACTCGAGAAAACTTGGTAACTGGGTCCCTAACTTTGACTGGTACTACATTTTAAACTGAAGTGAGATACAGTTGCAAGCCAAAAAAACATTTAAAACCAAAAGAGTGAAGAGAAAGGAGTAGATTCACTCTCCCTCCTGAAGATAAATTTTGTAGGTTTGACCAAGCGATTGTCACCACTGGCAAATGATAGAACCGGAGTGCAAGGAAATAAATCTTCTCTTGTTGGCAGTTTAAATTAAAGTGCAGAAAACATTTTTATGTTTAAGCCGAGATGTACAGATTCTTTTTCAATAGGAGAAAGCAGGGACACAGGGAAGGGTCAGGAAAGTGGATGTGAGGAATGCCAGATCAATCTTGATACTATTGGATGGTGGAGGGGACATGAGGGGACAAACTTCCTACTCCTTGCCCTATTTCTTAAGCTCTTTTTTACTTTGTACACTTGATAAAACAGGAATAACTTGCTAAAAAGTGAAGCTGTTACCCTTGGAAGAACTGGGGGTGGAATTTCATCTGAAGCCAGAAAAACAGTCATTGTAAAACATGCAGCCAAATATCTGGCAGTGGAAACTGAAGACCATGAAACAGATTAATATTTTAAAAAACCGAGATTGGAATTGGAATTCCATCAGGGAAAAAAAAGAATCCCAGCAATTGGAGAAAAAACAATTTTAAACTCTTATGCATCCATTGTGAATACAACACAAACAAGTCTCGGTTCATTTCAATGGAAAGAATGGGTCATGTTTATGAAAAGGCTGGACCAAATGTCAGGAGTTGGGTCATCATACAAGCGCATGTAGAGAAGCTTCAAGGATTGATGACCAATCCGTAGGCCTTTTAGTGGAGACATAACACCTCGAATTCTTGCACTAAAGACAGTATAGGGATTTTTGATTTGAGAATTTTAGAACAATCAGTAAAACCTGAACGATTTTAAAATCCCTCTTCCTTCCAAACGCAGAAACTAAATTACATCATACAAAATCTAAAGCTTTTAAGAAATACCTGATCAAATGAAATGACACAATGACAGTGGCACGTATCTTCATGACACATAGCATGCTCTGGGATACCTTCAAACAGGCCTTCAGGTTATGTACCTGTTTACTTTTTTTGCAGTGAAACTAGTCAAAATACATTACTTTGCTGTATAACCTGTAAGGGAGCAGACAAAAATATAGGAGAGGAGAGCAAATGTGTTCGTACTCACTGGTATATGCTCCATCTTTGCCTGGTCTGAGGAGTAATATTCAGAAAAAAAATCTGCTTTCAGCAATCAAACTGTCTAAGATGAGGTGTGCAGCTTCAACAAGATATTACTGAAGCATACTGTGATTTGCATATACATGTCTCATTGGACCAGTGAGGGAGCCATCCAGACACAATTCAGCAACACCTACGTTTCTGGGAAAATTTCCCTAAAACTGTTTTCATAGGCTTCTCAATACATGAGCTGTGAGGGCATAAGATCTCAGCATAGTATCAACATTTTTTAATCGAAACTATTCTAATGAGAGAGCCAGTCAGGGAAAAGGAAAACAGAAAACACACGTGCCAGAAGTTTGCAACATCAACATCCATGTTCTATTGTTCTCCAATTTGTCAACTGCAACTCTTTAAAAGAGCAAGGGAAAATTTGAGTAACTGAAAGGAAGAACACGAAAGCCCACAGGAAATGACTGACCTCTCAGTTCAGTCAAAGAACCAGCAATCTAAACAAATGAGCATTCTTATGACATAGCACAGAGACATCCTTGAAGAGGGGTAAATGACTGCAGTAACAATCCACCTGGCTTTTGAAATTTTGTAAGTGGAGATAAAGAATTATGTTCCTGACTATTTTATAACCTCTGCTCTGTTTGTGTGCATTTGCTTATGGTAGTTTTAAAAGGGGTAAAGTTTAAGTTAACTAAATTAGAAATCCTGCCCTTCTGCTATTCCAGATAAGTTTAGGAATTTAGTTCAAGTAAGGTTTAGCAATTCACCTGGGTCCTCTTTTCCCCACTGACTGCAAACAGTTTAATTACAATAAATAGTAATTCTTATGAAAAACCTGGGGTGCATTTTCTTTTAGCCTGAACTGGACAGATAGAGGTTAATCAAATTTACACATTTTGTCAACTCAAGGAATGGGGATTTTCAGCACAGTATCCCCAATAAGTTGTGACATGGAACAGTTGAAGTACAGAGGATTCTTACAAATTGGAGCTTCAAGATAGTGGAGGGGGCACTGATGCAAACTGATTTGTCAACAAATACACGGCCAAAAGAAATCCCAAATTAAAACGGTAAAGCAGTAAAAATTATGAAGTCTCTTTTTCCAATTTATTACAATTACCCGACCTTGTACTGTAAAAAACATTCAGGAAAATCTCTCTGCTTAGTGTACCATCTCTGAACAAGTATGATATCTACCATGTTGTTAATGCAGCCATGTTTTCACGCTGCACTACAAAATCCTGGAGCAGCTCTGCAGTTTCAACTAAAGAAAAAGACAGGCGAGTCGTTTGGCATTCATTGTCCCCAGTGTGTAAAGAGCATCGTGCATCTTTTTGCTTCATGCCATAGATTTCCACTTCCTGTATCAATTTCATTGTCTCTGACTGAGGAGATGACTCTCAGAATTTAAGCCATCATTGCAGGGTGTTACCATCCTTTCAGGGAGAGATCTCCTGCTGAAAGATGACTTGCCCATGCTCCATGGTGGTGCACTTCCGTGTGGACCATCTCCATTTTGATTGGTTGGCATAGTCAAAAGACAAGCCTGCCCATGTTTATCAAATACAGACTTACCATTCATTAACTTTGCTTATCATTGCAACTTTCTATTCTTCTGGTTACTCTGTCCGCGAAAAGTAGCTGACAACTTAGCCACAGTAAGAGTGTTAGGTTAACCAAATTGGTCTCATTGCAATTTAAATCAAGAAATAGCTCAAGTAAACATCAGGTAGGACTGTAGCTTAAGCAGAGAAAATGATTACTCTTTCATCAAGTGGAAGGCAGACAGGGCTCAATCCCAGTTTGGATTTTACAAGGGAATAAGAACTGAAAAATCTTATCTTCCAGCTAATGCAAGAAGATCTGTAGACATCCCTAGTGTTGTGGCAATAGAAAAATGTTGCTGAGATATCCACAAATGAGATTGTATATCCAAGTTTTACTTATGAGAATGGAAGTGAAGGATGAGAATTTTGAACTTGAAACATTCATGAAACAAAACCAAAGTAGGTCAGTAATCATCAGATGATGACATAATCATGCTTGTTGAGAACTAGGATAGACAATCAAGCACAAAACTCCCCACAGATATCAGAATTGATTTCTGAACATGGAAACCACAGCAACCCCACATTATCTTCAATGTGCATTTTGTCCTTTACTTCTGTTGCTGTAATCATACATACAGCTGAGATCTTTTTTCCGAAAAGAACATAGTCAGCCTTGTGAACAGCTGTCATTGTTTTTTGCATATCGGGTCACAGTGTCTACAGGAGAAAACTAGTAACTATATGGTGTTCCGCACATAGAAGCATCCTTGTTCTAGCCACCAGTCCATCAATGCACAAATGAATTTCCTGATGGCTCAGTGTATTTCATCAATTATATTAAACCTCCTTAAAGCCATAAAGATATCAAAATTATGCTTTACTGAATTTTAAACACAGGTAATATTGAGTTATACAGCAATGAATGAAATTATATCATTTCAACTTTTTAAAGAGATGAAATTTCAGAACCAACAAGACTTTTTAAATAGAAAGCAATGAACATTAAAGATATCAGCTGTCTGTTATATTTGATTACTTAAATCTAACTCTGCTTTTGAGAAAACCCAATGATACCTAAGGAGGAGGTTCACATGCATTCTGGCCAAGTTTACAAACTTCTATCTGACTGCAATGAAATCCGTTGAACTCTTACGACACTGGATTTAGTTCACAAAGGCAAAGATTCTCTTCGTCCTAAGCCCAAATCACAGGCACGCTAATTTTTTTTTGTGACATGGCCATTTAACGTTACAGTCAAGACATAAAAGATAGCATGTGCTTGTCGAGTGCGCAGCAAGTGCAGAGAAACTTCCAGCAATTCCGTTCTTTCCGAAGCCCGGATACGATTGGGATTGTCCTGCCTATGGTAGGGGGCTCATGGACGGAGGGATCCGGGCCTACCCACAGACTCAGCCTCAGCCTCCACCGCGGCGGAGGGGAGGTGGCAGTCAGGGGACCGCGGGGTCCCTTGGAAGGGTCCGAGGATGGGAGAGAAGGAGACCGGGGTCGCACAAGCCCCCCCTCCCCAGCTCACTGCGAGCCTGTGAGAGTGCGAACACACGCAGCTCCCCGCTTCCTCTCACCTTCATGGTGATCGCGACGAGGAGCAGGCGGCAACCGCCGCTACCTGAAGCCGGCTCCGTCACTCGCCCGCAGCAACAAGCCCCAACATCAAAGCCAGCACCGACAGGAAGTGACGACAACAGGGAAAAACTCCACCCCCAGCACCCACTCTTAACCAATCGTCATGCTGCGTTGTACCCAACCAATCAGCATATGGCATCCTCCCTGACTAATTAGCATACTTCGCACTACTCAACCAATCATCGTGCAGTCTCCTTCACACGGATTCGGTCCCACGTTATAATCCAACAAGTTCATTTGAAATCACAAGCTTGCGAAGCGCTGCCCCTTTGTCATGTGAAGGCTTCAGGAAATCACCAGGGGTAATGTGGTGTTGTGTGACTTTTAATCACGTCTATTCCAGTCCAACACAAGCACCTCAACATCATTGCACCAAATTGATACAGACCTCTCTGCACAACCTGGCCAAACAATCAACACGCAAACCGTTTCCAAATCAATTAATATGCAGATCTCTTGATCAATCATAAATGATTAAAGACTTAACGGCAATCTAGGTTTGTTCAAAACGTAGCATAAGTTGCATGACATTTTTATATTTTACAATAAATTCTGTGCCCTGTGAACCTGCCGTATCACCTGATGAAGGGCTTTTGCCCGAAACGTCGATTTCGAAGCTCCTCGGATGCTGCCTGAACTGCTGTGCTCTTCCAGCACCACTGATCCAGAATCTGGTTTCCAGCATCTGCAGTCATTGTTTTACCTCTGCCGTATCACCTACCTGACGGAGGAACAATGCACTGAAAGCTAGTACTTCCAAATACATCTATTGGATTATAACCTGGTGTTGTGTGATCTTTAACTTAGCCAACCCCAGTCTAACACCGGCACCTCCACATCATAATATATTTATAACTGGGCTGAAGTTCATTGCCAGTACAATTCCCTTTGCTTGATCGATGTCATCGTCTTTACCTTCCAAACCTTGTGTAACGTCCATATCAATTTAATTTCTCTGGTCTTGATTTTGAACTAGAACTGAAAAAGGACAATTTTGAAGCCAGAGACTACGGAAGGAATTGCTGCACTCTTAAAAACAAGTTCCTGAAATTCATTGTGTAGGGTGTTAACATTGTAGCTTTATTCAAGCAGTCAGGGAGGGGGAATATTTGCAAACAGCACAGCACCGGAAGTTGTGTACTGAGTGAGATTTATCTAGTAACAAATAGCTGATTAGTTTATGCAATTAGGACCAGTTATGGATGCCAAAGGTCATCAGCATCCCTGACTGGTTTCTGAATAGCAGAACAGCTTGTGGGTGTTAATGATACAGGGATTGAAGCATAGGTTGAGTGCCTCTATCTCTCCCTTCCTTTCTCTCTGTGTAGTAACAATACCTGAATCCTGTAAAAGTACAGATATTTTCCCCATCAGTTGCTGAAGGTTGTTGCTTTTAACCAATAATTAAGAGATTTTGTGGTTTGTGTGCCAATCGTCATATGCTTCCCACGAACCTGAAGAAAAGGGATTGAAGAACAGAAAGTCCGAGCAACCCAAAGGGAACTTCTCAACAATCTCTGTGGACCATATCCCCATCTTTTATTCCTTTATCCATAAAAGAAATGCTATTTTTTATTTATTTCTATCTGCATATTTATACAGAGGTTTTAGAAGGAGGATAGAGTTTAACTGGTAGACACATATATTGCTAGTTCACAACTGTTTTTGAGTTTAGAGTTTACTTATTTCTAATAAATAATGGGCTAGTAATTGTCATGAGGTCAGTCAGGTGGACTTCATAGAATATGAGTTCCCTGATTGGGGCTGTTAACCTAGTCAAATCAGAGGACTCTGGCTAACAATATAATCAAGAGTGTCAAGGGTTCTGCTCACTTTGAGAAATAGTTCTGAAGGAGCTGGACTATTGTCAAGAACTATGTATGTGTAAAAGGGTGACTTAGTGACAGGATACCAGCTTCTGTGGTGTTATTTCAAGTAGCTCTTGATCAGCACAGGAACCTGGCCAGGCTTTTGCATAAACTTGATTCCTTTACACAAGTAAATTGTGAACTTTTGCATGCTTTGATTAAATCATTAACTTTAAGGGGAGTCTGGGAGAAGTGGTGCTCAATAATTAGCACACTTTCCCAAGTCAATTGTAACTTCAAGAACCTTGTTATTCCCAAGTTTGACAGACCTGTGCAACACTGCCAGAACCTAAGAACCCCTTATAAATGCTGAAAGGTCCTTACAAATCCTAACAAACTCAAGCAGAACCTGTAAGACCCTAACAGGGCTTGGTAGACTTAACATCCTCAAACAAACACTAATATATCCCAAAAGATCCATAGTGGAATTCACAGAGCCCCCTAACAAATGCCCATAAACCTGAGCTGTCTCAGACCAATCCAAATAGACCCCACTTGGTCTATTTGGATTGGCCTGATGACTTCAAAAAGTCATTCCTGATGAAGGGCTTTTGCCCGAAACGTCGATTTTACTGCTTCTCGTATGCTGCCTGAACTGCTGTGCTCTTCCAGCACCACTAATCCAGAATCTGATTTCAAAAAGACCCCACTTGGTCCGAACAGAACCTCACAGACCTTAACAGACCCAAACAAATACTAAACAATCTTAAAATACGTGAGGAGATACTAACAAACCAGAGTGGAAGCCCATTGTTGGTTTAGTATGAAAAGTAAAATACTGCAGATGTTGGAAATCTGAAAGCAACACAGAGAATGCTGGAGGCTTGGGACCATTGGTGAAGAGAGAAACAGAGTTAATGTTTCAAATCATGATGATTCTTCTTCAGAATTTAATTTTGCTGCTTCATCAACTGGTATGTTGTTGATATGTTTTCCATCAGTTGCCTCATTTTCCTGAACACCAATTTTGTCTTTTCCTGTGGAGGAATGGATCATTTTTATTTTCTAGAATGTAGCATGTAGATCATATATTTATAATCACTCAAGACTCATAGAATCGATGTCAGTAATTATAGGTGTGAGGAAACAAGTATGTAGGATGTGAGATGACAGATTATTGAGATACATTCGAGGATATGTAACATTTCAATACTTTGGTGTCATTTGATATTCCTAAGAATGATACTGTATTTTTAAACTTGGACCTATCATGTTACTTGTCTAATTTAGTTATCTCTTTTGCTTTTATTCTGAAAACACCCTTGTTCATGCTTACTTACCAAGATAATTTCAGTTCATCAGACACTGCCGGGAATTCCGAGGAATATAGAAATCACATTCAAAATTACAGATTCTGCATTGTAATATCATATTAAATAAATTCTTCCCCAGCATTCCAATTTTTGTAGCTCTTTGATTATCTAATTTGGACATGGTTTTTAGATGAACCCTGTGTTAGTTACACACTATGGGATGCAATGGTAATGTCATTAGGTTAGTAATCCAGACAGGAAGTGAGGACTGCAGATGCTGGACATCAGAGTCAAGAGTGTGGTGCTGGAAAAGCACAGCAGGTCAGGCAGCATCTGAGGAGGAGGAGAATTGACATTTCAGGCACAAATCCTTCATCAGGAATTCCTGACCTGGGAACATTGGTTTGAATCCAGATGGTGAAATTGAATTTCAATGACAATCTGAAAGAAAAAGTGAGTCTAACAGTGACGATGTAACCATTGTTGTCAAAGTCCACCTGGTTCACTAACGTCCTTTGAGGAAAGTAATCTGTCATCCTTACCTGGTCTGGCCTCATGTGACCCACAGTGGTTGCACTTTAACTGCTCTCTGGGCAATCAAGATGAGCAATAAATACAGATCTAAACAGCAACAAGGAAAAAATCTTACTTTCTCTTTTATGATGCCACCATTTTGGTCTCTCTTCCTAAGACTTGCCCAGTCCTTAACTTCACAGTGGCCCTTTAGTCTACTCCCTTCATATAAACTCTACACCCCTCTGCCCCACAAACCCATCTCCATCACCCCATACTCAACTCCTTGTCCCCACACCCGTCCACCCTAAAATAGACTGGTATGTTCTGGTACACTGCTGTGATGACTCATATTCCTGTTCTGCCGTATTACTTAGCTGAAGAGACACAGGAGGTAATTAACAGTATCAGCCTTTCCCAGTTTCAGCAAAGATAAATCATGTCCTAATGCACTTAGATCCTGACTGTACTGCCACAGGATAATCTAAACCAAAGTAGTTAAAACTACCCACTAAATCATTCACTCTTGGTTATTGCATTAATTACAGTCGCAATGAAAACAGCATTGAAACTTGAGATTGTATTGCAGATTTTTTTAATATACAAAGTCATTTTAAGAATGCATTAATTTAAAATATGCTATCATGGGGAATTAACAACCTTCAAAAAAAGCTCTAACTTATGTTGTATCGCTCCTTATTTTCTTATTAAAAGAGCAATGGAATTAAATATTCATTAAATTTGATGCCTGCTAAAAATCCTGTGCTCTTTAATGTTCCATTGAAATGCTGACAATCTTCCCTTAATAAAATGAGATATCCAGCAGGCTAAAAACAATTTCAAAACATGCAAATGTATAAACCTTGGAAACATTCTGAACAAGAGTAGGATCATGTGGATCTTTGAAAGGACAGAGACAAGTTGGTAGAGTGGGTAGAGAGGTGGCAAATGCAGAGAAATGTGAGGGAACTAATTTTTATCAGAAGAACGTGGGAAAACATAAGAAGTAGAGGAGCAGAGGAATCTGGATTTATAGGCCATTAATCATTGACAGTAGTAGGACAGTGAGAGAGCAGTTAATAAAGTATTCAGTATCTTGGGCTTAAACAGTAGGGACAATGAGTATAGAGCAAGATGGTTATTTTGAACTTGGAGAAGATACCAGTTCAGCTTGAGTCTCATGACCAAGTCTGGGTGTCACACTTAAAGAAAGATGTGAACATCGAAGGAGTGCATAAAGGCTTCATGAGAATGATTCCAGGCTTGGGGAACTTCAGTTTCATGGAGAGACAGGAGTTGTTAGGACTTTTTGACTTGGAGAAGAGAAGGCTGTGAGGAGATTTTAGAGAGACATTTGAAATTATGAAAGATCTGGACAAAGCAAACAAAGTATACAGGGAGAAGCTCTTCCCACTTGTGAGAGAATGAGGAAAGAGGAAAGATTTAAATTAACTGGCAAAACAAACAACAGCAAAATGAAAACATTTCCACGCAGTGAGTGGTTATGGAATGCACTGGCTGACAGTATGGTGAAGGGAGGCTCAAATAAGACATTTAAACGTAAATTTAAAGGTAAATTAAACTGTTATCTGAAAAGGAAGAACGTGTGAGGTTCGAGGGAGAAAGCAGAAGAATGGCACTAACTGAAATGCTCAGAGAGCTAGTGCAGACCTGATAGGCTGAATGGCCTCTTTCTGGCACTCTGCAATTTTCTGTGGTTTTAAATTGTAGTGGCTGATCTAATAATCTTGTAATCTGCTAAACAACACCTTTATGACTGTTTACTTATTAGAGTTTCCTTTTCTTCCCCCGTTTTTGTATTGACCTATTACTTGTTTGAATTAAACCAAAAACTCTTATAAAGTACATTTATGCAAAAATAGCTTTTGAACTTTTATGCTCTGAAATTGCTGACGAATGAAGAGGTGGCATCATCAGCTCAGACAATGATTGTGTCAAATAAATTGACAAATGGCTGAGTCAGAGTTCTGGAGCTTACTTCTAAACAGCACTCTGAGTGTATCTTCAATGCATGGAAATACAGTAGGTGAAAACGTCACCAACTTCTCAAGAGTATCTAGGAAGAGGCAAGAAATACTGCTCTTGTGTTCAGTGCACACATCCATGAGCAAGTAAAAATAAATACTAACTTGCAATTTGCCTTGTTGCCAAAGAAAAATACCCCCATTCTCCTTCAGCATTCTGCTTTTGTCCTCATCTGAAATTGAAGCCGACAATGAGATCTAGAGCCAAGTCAATCTGTCAGAAGTCAAACTGAGCAGTTTATTTATGAGGAGTAAGTATTCATCACAATTACTAAGATGACATTCATATCGGTCTCCTTAATGAAGCTGCAGAAGTTAATATTTCACAGTAGAGTGTGTATATAAATGAAACCTTCACAGCTTATGTTAATAAAATATCTGTACAAGTCCTTAACATTTATAGGCTCTTACAAAAGGATGAATTCACATATAGACAATACTGAGACCCATTCGTGCAGAGTATCAGGTGTAATTCTAGATCATCCCATTTTTAGTCCATTCATAAATGTCCTGTTCACAGACAATGTCTGAGTTGATGAGCAAATATCTGTCTCCGACACAGAAATGCTTTTGACAGGCAGCACATTTAAAACACTCCAGGTGGTAAACTTTGTCTTTTACTCGCATGGTCATTTCGTAGGCACGGATGCGTTTGTCACAAGCAGAACAAAGTCCATCTTGACCAAATAGTCTAGGAAAAAAGAGGAAGGAAGTTAGCTTAAAGCAGGAAGAACACAAACTAAATCTGCACTCATCAAGATTCTTTCCACTCATCAGTGCAATAGAACAATTTGAGGGCAACAGTGTTGCTAAGTGGGTAAAAGCAATATTGCTATAATAAAGGAGAGTACGAGGAGCTCCAGGGCCAAGATTTCTGCTCTTAATTGCTAAAAAGTGTACTTCCCTTTGCCAGGGGTGTCTGAACATTTTGAATTATTTGGTGATGCAGCCTTTAATTTTACCAATGTTAATATTGTATTAGAGGAGAGTACTGATTAGTTTGCAAGGGGACTCTGATTGGTACAGGCTTTGCAATGGAGAATGCACTAGTTCATGATAATTGACAGTTAACTGCCAATATATAAATTATAAATCAGGCAGGTTGACTCATTGATCAAAGTATTGTCCTGAGAAATGAAGCAATATAACCTGCATATAAATGTTCTTTACCTCTGCAAAGAACTGGAACCTATGTATTAACATATGTGGTTTCACACTGTGAGCCTGATTGATAATCCTAAATTGAATGTCGGTGTAACTCTTCACATATTCAGAAATGTACAACTGCAGATTACATCTAATGCTAGGCATAATATTGTTAGCTTTGTTAGTGCAGGCAGGTTGAGTATGTTCAGAAAATTGCTAATTGTGAAATATTGGTGACCCCTTACATTAATATTTTTGTGAATTATCCTGATGATTCCAAGGAAAAAGCTTTAACAAAATGTCATTTTTTAAAAACAATACTCAAGTTCTACATTACCAAATGACTAAGTGATAAATTAATTATCCCATGGCTTTGCATAGATCTCAAGCTTGAAGTATCTGAGATTTTCAAATTGGGGTTGTCACCCCATGCCAGATCAGCATCAGTTCTATACACCTATTTTAAAGAACTAAGGGACCCAGAGAACAGCTTGACACTCAAATGAGTGGTGCCAGGAACTGCCTGGAAGGAAAACATGGAACCAGATGTTGGGAACACATATTTATTCCAGGGGACTGAGTGGAAAGCACAGAAGGCACTAAGCTATTTAGAGGAGACCACAGGAGCTGATGGTTGCCTCGCAGCCCTGGCCAGACTGGGTTTCTGTGTCAAACACCTGAGGAATGGCTGAAAGACAGTAAAAACATTGTGGACAGTTGGAATAAAGAACAGTAGCAGTAAGCAAGTCATTCTGGACCAGGCAAGACCCCTTCAAAATATTTCAAGAAGGGAGCCTAGATCCTAACTTTTTCTTATTTTGAAGGGAGATGTGAAGTGGATATTCCAGGTGTGACGCAGCTGGTCAAACCACTCGACTTGAAGCAAAATAACAGTTACTTAAGCACAACAGTTGAAACACAAACAAAAGAAAACAGAATTTAGAATAACTTTTGGAAACTTTACGCAACTTAACGAAGGAGCTGTTCCAATTTCCATAACATCTCATAAACACACCCCTTGGCATAAAGTAAATGCAAACACAGGTTCTTACAGGCAAGAGAGATTGCAGAGATAGAAGCCAGTCAAGAATAATCTGCTGAAGCACGGAACCTTTTTCCACTGCAGCAGTTTCTGACTGCCTGCTAAAACCAAACTAGAGAGAACCTGAACTGGGGGATCTGGCCACTTCCCTGCCATTGTTAATTTAGGCTCTTTCCGTAACATTTCAGCACCTCTGTCTTTCCAACTTCTCTTAAAAAAACCAAGGACAAAATAACCTTGTTAAAGTGACAGCATCATCACAAGGTGAAAAAGCTGCATCTCTACCCTTCTTCTCCTGGGTGAATTTTTGGAATATATTGACCAATCCTAAAAGGCTAACTGGTGACCACTATTCAAAGGCTGAGATCACACCAGATTTCCAAAATAATCAAAGCTTGTGAAAAAGCTTCTTGTTTTGATCTAAGGCTGTAAGAGATTTAGCGGAGGTCATAAAAATCAGTTTCTAGAAGAGACAAACTTCATCCCTATTGAACTATTGGCCAATAAGGGCTTTGTTTCCTTTTCTTCAATACCTTTTCTGCAGTGTTTGTAGTGGATTTGCATTGTGTGAATGTGTTTGGCTGGGATTAAGGGATATTGTTTTTAATACTAGACGATAGTTTGGTTTCAGACCATTTTTGTCAATTGGTTTAGGAATAGCTTTCATCAATAACGAACAAATTATTTTTCAATTTGTTAAAGAATCCTGGTCAAAGTGTCTTCTACTCTGAATCATGGTATATATGGGTATTAGTTGCCTGTTTTAGTGACTGCATGAACACAATTACATGAATGGTGTGAGTATTGGAGCAGTGAAGCTTGATTATCAGTGCATTCCTCCAATCACACATCGGCTCTTGTGCTGTGGACATGTCCCTACCTCTGAATCAGTGGCCTGGTTCAAGTTCTTATTGCTCTAGAGGCATGTAATAACCTTTCTGAGCAAGTTAATTAGAAAATATCTTCTTTTCAGACTGGAGGCCTGTGACCAGTGGAGTGCCACAAGAATCATTGCTGGGTCCACCACTTTTTGTCATTTATATAAATGATTTGGATATGAACATAGGAGGTATAGTTAGAAAGTTTGCAGATGACACCAAAATTAGAGGTGTAGTACATAGTGAAGAAGGTTATCTCAGAATACATTGGAATCTTGATCAGATGGACCAAAGGGCTGAGGAGTGGCTGGTGGAGTTTAATTTAGATAAATGAAGTGCTGCAGTTTGGAAAGGCAAATCATGGCAGATGGTGGAATTTTAATTCAATAATAATCTGGAAATAAAATTTTAATGATGACCATTAAACTACTGCCTACTGTCAGGAAAAACCCATTTGGTTCACTAATGTTCTTTAGGGAAGGAAATTTGCCTAATTTATCTTGTCTGATTTACTTGTGACTCCAAATCCATAACAATGTGGTTGACTGTTAACTGCTCTCTGGGCAATAAAGGATGGGCAATAAATGCTGGTCCAACTAGACGCACTGACATCCCGTGAATGAATGAAACAAAAATGTCAAGGAAGTCAGAAAGCACATTTCAGAAAATTCACACTTGACCAATTTTTTAGATTGCTCAGGGATGTCTATTGTGGGGAAATGAAGCACATATAGAACAGAAGTTTCCAGCATCAACATTTGGAAGGTTAAACTAACCCTAACCCTTGATGCCACATTTGACCTTGACATGAACTTTTGACTGTATATCTGTAACATCCTCAATACAAACTGACTTTCACTTCCATAACCTTGTATGGCAGGGTGAAAATGGACAGTCATGAGAATTAGAAACGGGGGTGCTAATTTGGCCCATGAGTCTGAGCCAACACTCAGTAAGGTCACAACAGACACACATAAATGGGCAGGGAGTAGAGGGACACAGATCCTTAGAAAATAGGCGACAGGTTTAGATAGAGGATCTGGATTGGCGCAGGCTTAGAGGGCTGAAGAGCCTGTTCCTGTGCTGTAATTTTCTTTGTTCTTTTCTTCTTTGTTCTTTGAAAGTGGACAGACATATTGAGAGAGTGCCAAGTAAACCAGATGGGTTTCATAAACAGAGATAGTGATTACAAAAGCATGTAAATTATGTTGAACGTTTATAAAGCTCTGGTTAGACCCCTACTAGAGCACTGAATCTAATACTGGTCACCACACTTTCGGTAGGATGTAAGGGTCTCAGACAGGGTCCAGAGAAGGTTTATCGAATTATTGCAGGGATGTGAAGTTTTTGTGACAGAGTTAAAATGTTAAAATTCAGTTGACCTCCATGGAGTAAACAAGATTTGTTGGTGAGTTGACAGAGGTATACAAGTTGATGGCAGGTTTGGAGAAGATAGACAAAGCACAAACAGTTCACATGGCCTGATGGTACAAGATTGGAGGGTGCAGATTTAACATCTTGGGCAAGAGATGCAGGGGAAATGTGGGGATGAGGCTTTTTTAACGTAGTAATGGCCTGGACATTACTGCTCATGAGAGTGATGAAAATAGAAACTTCAAAATGGAATAAGAGGAACACTTGAAGGAAAAAAAAACCCACAGGTGAAAGACTACAGGGATCATGTAGAGGAATGGGACTGACTGGATTGCACTGCAGACAACTAGAATGGACTTTAAGGGGCAAGTGTCCTCCTTCGGTGCCATAAATGGCTCCATGACATTGAACTGCCATTGTCCATTATTCATCTATAGATGTGTGCATCCTCCACAAACTAATTATGATAGTAACTAGCAATTATTCTCAAATCTAATTTTCAAATGGACATTTTTCAATCATTGTTACATGGTGGAATGCTGGAGGAAAGCTTGAAATATGACAGCTGTATTACTTATCTAGTTATTAAAGATGATACAGATACAACTCTTGGTTATTATCAAATGCTCAGTGTAGGTCAGTGCAAACAGATCTATCTGAAAGAAAGCCAAGCTCTCCTCAGAAGAGAAAATTATGCAAAGTTCCTGTTCCATGGTGGAGATCAGGAACTTGCTCCCGATAGGAACCTGAGGACACTGGCTCAATTGAAAATTTCAAGACAATAATTGATAGATTTCAGGGTATTAAGGGACACAAAGCATGGTGAGGGAAATGGAGTTGTGCTACAGAGCAACCATGGTCTAACAAAATGGGAGAACAAGTGTGAGGGTTGAAAGACCTACTCCTGCTTTCATACTCCACTAATAATATCCAGAAATCTAAGCTGAAAGATTTAATTAGATTAGATTAGATTAGATTAGATTACAGTGTGGAAACAGGCCCTTCGGCCCAACAAGTCCACACCGACCCGCCGAAGCGAAACCCACCCATACCCCTACATTTACCCCTTACCTAACACTACGGGCAATTTAGTATGGCCAATTCACCTACCCTGCACATCTTTGGATGGTGGGAGGAAACCGGAGCACCCGGAGGAAACCCACGCAGACACGGGGAGAACATGCAAACTCCACACAGTCAGTCACCTGAGGCGGGAATTGAACCCGGGTCTCTGGCGCTGTGAGGCAGCAGTGCTAACCACTGTGCCACCGTGCCGCCCAAATTTAATATGTTACTTAACCTAGTGACGTGTTACTTCTGACTTTGTCCACCCCAGTCCAACACCGGCACTTCCACATCATGACTTTCTGATGAGAATGGGATTGCACTTGGCTTAATGTGCTTCCAATTTCCTGCAGTCAGTCAGGTTACCAACCCTAACCCTAACTCAATATCCAGAAATAACATGATGCAATCTAATCCATTTTTCTTGATTTTCTTAATCTGCACTCCTATTCTTCACAATTTTCATGCTGTTTTCATGCAGTTGTATCTGCATGATGTTGAAATGAATAGACAGCAAAGCTTTAGTCTGTGCACAGGCCTCCTGAACATACAAAAGTTCGAATGTGTCAATGGAAAAAAACCTCCAAACAGTGGAGACAAGGAACCATTGCGAGAAGCAGTCATTTTCAGAATTTCTTAATCACACTTGCACAGAAGGTCTTTGGACAAATGTTGGGTCTTTATCATAAAGAGTATTCACATAAATTTACAAAGAAATAAGATGCAGGATGTTTGAATTGTGACTGGTATTGATTCAATTCAAGGTAGGAAATAATAAACAACTTATTAGCCTGCCTCAGCTACTAATAAACAACTCACAAGTTCTGCAGTAGTATCTGGCCTTGTGTAGTCACAAATAGCACGAGATTTTTAAAAAACTGTCTCCAAATCAGGTACAGCAAAGGCTGCCAGGTCAGTTAGCTTTTTGTGAGGGTGATGTTTGGCCAGTCTTTGAGGGAGAATGCTATATTTTAATTCAATTAATTAAAAGAAAAACACAATCCACTGATGTAGAGAAATGTGAAATCTTTGTTATTTTGTATTAATCTACAAGGAGAAGTTGTTCGGTTTTTTTGTTCACTCGTTGTGAAATGATATGGTTTAGCAATTCTTCTATGACATCATCTTCATCAAGTTTTACCTTTGTTTAACTTCAAAGAGATTGAAGTAAAGTACTTGTGTGAGACATGAATGTGAAAAATTTATCACATGGAAATATTAAAGTCACATTTTTGTACGTAATCACCTGGTCTGATTCTGATAATTTACCTTAACAGCACAGAGTTTAAACAGTATATACTCAAATTTTTCAAGCAATGATGAAGCACTGCTTTTACATACAGGGGATTCAGTATTAAATAAAAATTGAAATAATTTGAATTAAATAAAGCTATCTTACCTGAGGTAGTCCCTTCGGCAGAGCTTTCTGCCTAGTTTATAGTACAATCTCCTCCCCACTTCTCCCAGTCTACAGCCGCACAGGTCACAACTCAGACAGTCTTCGTGCCAATACTGATCAATAGCTTTCAGGAAATAGCGATCTCCAATATTCTGTTGACAACCCCCACACATTAACAATGAAGGAGGTATCTGCAAAACCTCATCCACCGGCTCTCTGAAACAAAGAAACTTAGGTCAGAGGCAATTTCAGTTAAAGTCTGAGCACAGTGCTAAGATGCAATCTAAATAATATTACAATTTAACATTTGAAATAGGGAGGTGAAAATCAGCAAGCAGAATTTACACTGATGATGAGGGAGTTAGGGGAGAGAAAAGAGTGCGCAAATAGGTAGAAATGCAGCACAGCGAGAGAGAGAAAAAAAAGTTCAGGCAGGCAAAGTGATTGTTGATCACCACGAAGAAGGGAAGTTCAGACAGGTGATAATGAAGGGGACTATGACTGGGTGAAAATGAGTACGGTGTGCTAGAAGCAAGCCAAGTCCTGACAGGACTAGGGGTGTGGGAGTCGATTAAGGACATGGAAGAAGGCGTTCATGCTCTGAATTCAATTTTGAGTTCTGAAGGCTCAAAGGTTCCCAAGCGTAAGGTGAGATGTTACTCAGCTTGGTTGAGCCTTGCTGGAGCACTGCAGTAGGTCCAAGACAAAATGCTAGCATGAGAACAGGCAAGTGCTTGTTTCATGTTTGGAGGAAAAGGGTGCAAAGTTCCATGTGTGATTGATGCCATTGTAACTATGCTCTGGCAAGCCAATTTACTCTTTGGAGCAGAGTGACCAATTGACAGAACATTTCAGATGGACACAATACTCCATAAGGCCTGCAGGGGGAGCTCCAATACAGAAGATATCTGGCCCATCATCAACAAAAATGTTTTCCTCAAAATTACTGTTCTTGCATTGGTACTGGGACAAATTCCTGGAACTCCCTTTCTAACAAGTTACAAAGAGTAGTGTATTGGATGAAAGAAATGGCTCACCATCACTTCTCAAGGCCAACTAGGGATGGCCATTAAATGTTGGCCTTGCCAGTGATATCGTATCCCACGTATGAACAGAGAGGAAAAAAGGGCTATCCACGAATGCATTTGGTATGAGAATTTCATTTAGATTTTGATCCCCCAACCCTACAACCAGCATAGACTTCAATAGGCCAAAGTGGTCTCTCCCTCCCAATAACCTTCCACCTCTCGGAATCCTCCATCCTGGTCACCTCCCCTCTCTTTCCCAGCTCAATTTCTATCAAAGTCTCCACCAAAACTCCCCTTTGCATTCCATGACCCAGCCAAGAGTCACTCCAAGTGATACAACAGCTGCAAAGTTCCATTCTCATCACCCTGGGATGCCCAGCAAATGCATGAAGCTTGCCAGGTGCGCATAAGCAAAACCATGGCCCATATCAAGAGGGCCCTGGACAGACCTCTTCCATGAGAAATAAAACTGTGCCCAGTGTACATATGCAGGTAAATGGAAAACAATATGTGGGCTGGTGGGGGCTAGAAGGTTGGGTGAGCAAGTTGCGGATGATACGAAAGTCGGTGGAGTTGTTGACAGTGAGGAAGGATGTGTCAGGTTACAGCGGGAGATAGATAAGTTGCAGAGCTGGGCAGAACAGTGGCAAATGGAGTTCAATGTAGGTAAGTGTGAGGTGATTCACTTTGGTAAGAGTAACAAAAAGACGGGGTACTGGGCTAATGGTCGGATACTCTCACTTCATAGAACAGTCTTGCCATCTAAAGAATTAAAGTCAAAAAACTGCTGATGCTGGAATCCAAGGTAGACAAGCAGGAGGCTGCAAGACCACAGCATGTCAGGCAGCATCAGGAGATGGAGAAGTCAACTTTTTGGGTATAATGTTCAGGACTGAGGTGGGTGTGAGGGAAGCTTCAGATGATCTTTTTCCACGTATGGAGTCAGCTATTATGAGGGGGCATAGCTTTAAATTAAGGGGGAGTTGGTATAGGACAGATGTTAGGGGTAGATTCTTTACTCAGCGAGTTGTGAGTTCATGGAATGCCCTGCCAGTAGCAGTGGTGGACTCTCCCTCTTTATGGGCATTTAAACGGGCATTGGATAGGCATATGGAGGATAGTGGGCTAGTGTAGGTTAGGTGGGCTTGGATCAGCACAACATCGAGGGCCAAAGGGCCTGTACTGCGCTGTATTTTTCTATGTTCTAAGTTAATGTGGGCTACGGTCCTTTAAAATCCTCCATGCTGCCAACAACGGGAATGCACTCCTACTGATGTCAGTGGCCTTGTGGAGTTTTAATTGGCTGGAGGTGCAATTTCTACCTCCAATGTTGCTCTCCCTAATTCCGTGGGAATGGTGTTAGCTCAAGCTTCACATGTCTGCAGTTCCAGGAGGCAACCGCCCATTTTAATGGCCATTTTGGTAACCCCGCTGCACAGAACCCAGAGAGCACAGTGCAAACCCATCACAGCAGCTCTCTTCACAGTGTATTTCTTTTGGAAAGCTATAATATCTGTATCAGAGCTGGGCTACCGTTTGGATATGGTCCCAAGACACTTCGAGGATGGGTTCATTTAGATACCTTTAAGGCAGGGAGAAGGGTGCAGATACTTCGTTTGGAGGGGGTTTCGGATGCCATTTGATGGGACTTCAGGTACCCTTGCGGGCTGTCAGATACTCTTTCAGATTGTTAAGAAAGGATTTATGTTAATAAATGCATTAACTCCTTGGAACTGTTAATCCTGTCAAAGACCTGTCCAATACATAAAGGCCTATCAAAACATGTCAGACCTATCAAGGTTGGCCAGGACGCCTTTTTTAAGATTGAGAGTGTTTTTCTCAATAGAGTGCACAATGCAACTTTTAGTTGAATCTTTTAATAGAACTTTATTTTTCTCCTGTGTGTTTGTAGATGTAAGATCTAATGGGATGGTAATTTTTTAAAAATTCATTTGTGGGATGTGGGCCTTGCCAGCTGGTCAGCATTTATTACCCATCCCGAGCCACGCTTGAAATGAGTGGCTTGCTAAGCCATTTCAGAGGGCAATTGAGAGTCAACCACATTGCTGTCGCTCTGGATTTATATGTAGGTCAGACCAGGTGAGGATTACAGATTTCCTTTCCTCAATGACATTAGTGAACCAGATGGATTTTTCCGACAATTGACAATGGTTTAATGGTCATCATTAGATCTTTTATTCCAGATTCTTAAAAATTAAATACAAATTCCACCACTTGCTGTGGCAGGAATCAAACCCAGGTCCCCATAACTTTAGTTAAGTTTCTGGATTAGTAGATCAGCAGTAATATCTCGAGGCCATCGCCTTCCCATTAAGGTGAAGTTGCATAAGGACTACAAGGGGTCCGAGATACAGATGGACCGGCATTGAGGAGCACATAGTGATTACGAAGAGCCGACAGGTATGTGTCCAGAGAGTTAGGTCGTATGGCATGTCATGAATGAGGCATGTGGAATTTTTATATTTTACATTTGTATTTTTTTTGGACACAGTGCTGGACATCCACAGCAGGCTTCCCTCACGTGTGTAGCCTGTCTCGGCAACATTCATCTTCCTCAGCTATTTTCCGGCCATCCAGCCCAACTTTTAATCCAGCTCCCCCCAACTACGAGGTATGAACGTGGGGAGTACAGGCGGGTGGGCTTTTTTAGAGGGAATGCTGCTGATGCACCCACCCAACTCGGGAGAAAAGAATCTTTCAAATACAATTTTAAACCAGTGTTCAGGAAATTGTAATGTATTCCATGATATTAGATTCATAAAAGTTTACAGCACAGAAGGAGGCCATTTGGTCCATTATATCTACATCAGCTCCTGCCAGTCCCCTTCTCCAGCCGTAACTTCGTAGCCCACATGGCAGATGGAGATTAATTTAGATATATGGGAGGTGCTGCATTTTGGAAAAGCATATCAGGGCCTGACATATACACTTAATGGTAAGGTCCTGGGGACTGTTCCTGAACAAAGAGACCTTGAAGTGCAGGTTGATAGTTCCCTGAAAGTGGAATCCCAGATAGACAGGATAGTGAAGGCAGTGTTTGATATGCTTGCTTTTATTGGTCAGGGCGTTGAATATAGGAGTTGTTAGGTCATGTTGCAGCTGTATCGGACATTGGTTAGGCTACTTTTGGAATACTGCATTCAGTTCTGGTCTGCTTGCCACAGGAATTTTGCAATGAAACTTACAGTCATAAAGATGTACAGCATGGAAACAGACCCTTCGGTCCAACCCGTCCATGCCGACCAGATATCCCAACCCAATCTAGTCCCACCTGCCAGCACCCGGCCCATATCCCTCCAAACCCTTCCTATTTATATACCCATCCAAATGCCTCTTAAATGTTGCAATTGTACCAGCCTCCACCACTTCCTCTGGCAGCTCATTCCATACACGTACCACCCTTTGCGTGAAAAAGTTGTCCCGTAGGTCTCTTTTATATCTTTCCCCTCTCATGCTAAACCTATGCCCTCTAGTTCTGGAGTCCCCAACCTCAGGGAAAAGACTTTGCCTATTTACCCTATCCATACCCCTCATAATTTTGTAAACCTCGATAAGGTCACCCCTCAGCCTCTGACGCTCCAGGGGAAACAGCCCCAGCCTGTTCAGCCTCTCCAAAGCGAGTAGAAAAGGTTTACAAGCATGTTGTCAGGATTGGAGGGTTTGAGCTATAGGGAGAGGCTAATTCGGCTAGGGCTGTTTTCCTGGAATGTCGGAGACTCTAGGGTGACCTTAAAGAGGTTTATAAAATCATGAGTGCCATGGATAGAGTAATTTAACAAGGTCTTTTTCCCAGGAGTCCAAAACTAGAGAGCATAGGTGTACGGTGAGACAGGAAACATTTAAAAGGGACCCACGGGACAACTTTTTCACGCAGAGAATGGTGCATGTATGGAATGAGTTGCCAGAGGAAGTGGTGGAGGCTGATATTTAATGTTTAAATATTAAAATACAATATTTAAAAGGCATCTGGATGGGTATATGAATAGGAAGGATTTGGAGGGATATGGGCCAAATGCTGGCAAATGGGACTCGATTTATTTTGGATATCTGGTCAGCATGAATAAGTTGGATCGAAGGATCTGTTTCTGTGCTGCACATCACTATGACTCTATGTTGGGGAATTTAGAACTAGGGGGTCATCCAGTTAAACCGAGATGAAGCAAATCCTTTATATAATAGAAGATTGTGAGCTTTGGAGATGAGGAGAAATTTCTTCAAACAGCGATGAGCCTATGGAATTCTCTGCCACAGAAAGCAGTTGAAGCCAAAACACTGAATGCTTTGAAGAAGGATATAGATATAGTTCTTAAGGCTAAAGGGAACAAAGCTCAGTGGGCAAAAGCAGGAACAAGGTACTGAGGAGGATGAATTGAAAGATTTATTGTCACTTGTATTTAACAAATAAATACAGAGAAAAGTATAATATGTTGCCACGCTCCAGCCATGGTCATTTGCATGGATGACTCCTGTTCCATTTTTTATGTTCCCTTGTTTCTATAAGCAGATATGACATGAGATCAATTATTTTCTCATTGACTTTCTTGACACTTTTTGTGTCAACTATGGGTTGTGGCATCAGTTAAAATTAATGACAAAATTTAAGCGTAAAAATGCTACTTTGATTTCTGTCAATGTTAAATTGACTGAGCATTTGTGCAAACATCAGCAGTTACATTTGTAAAGAAGGCAACATAATGTATTGGTTATCACACAAATTTCGTCGACGGAGTTCTACATAGATGCGGTTACTTAACATTTACTGCTTCCTTAAGTAAGTTCATGTGGATCGAGAGGATATTGGAACAGTCACAGTATCACCATTTGTCTAGTGCATGCATGACTTCAGTTCTGTTGAATCTGAAAATTGGACGCATCCTTACAAAAACCAATATTCAATCACGAGAGAAACACTTTCAGAACTACTTTACATATTCCACTGATGAATATTTTTGCAGAAGAAATTATAAATAGTACTTGTTTTAATTATTGGCTGTTATTTGGAGTGAATAGTGGACTAGCCTCACAGCCTGAAGCACTTTTGAATATTTACTAGTCTGCATAGATATGGATCGATACAAAGGCAAAGTTGATTGTGGTATAAATAGGGGGAAATGGATCATTCAAATGCAGTGGTTGTGCGGTCAGGTCTCTGACTTCAGATTAACTGCACATGTATAAATCCCACCTAAGTTGCTGTGAAATCCAATGAAGGCAAGTCAGACTCAGGAGACGGTGAAGCCAGGATTAGAGTGGTGCTGGGAAAGCATAACCAGTCAGGCAGCATCCGAGGAGCAAGAAAATTGGACAAAAGCCCTTCATCAGGAATGAAGGCAGGGAGCTGTGGAGGTGGAGAGATAAATGGGAGAGGGGGGGTGTGGGGCTGTAGGGAAGGTAGCTGAGAGTACAATAGGTGGATGGAGGTGGGTGTGAAGGTGATAGGTCGGATGGGAGGGTGGAGCGGATAGGTGAGAAGGAGGATTGACAGGTGGGACAGGTCATGAGGATGGTGCTGAGTGGAAGGTTGGAACTGGGCTAAAGTGGGGGAGGGGAAATGAGGAAACTGGTGAAGTCCACATTGTTGCGATGGGGTTGAAGGATCCCGAGGCGGACGATGAGGCGTTCTTCCTCCAGGTGTCAGGTGGTGGGAGAGTGGTGGTGAAGGAGGCCCAGGACCTGCATGTCCTCGGCAGAGTGGGAGGGGAAGTTGAAATGTAGGGCCACGGGGGCGGTGGGTTGATAGGTGCGGGCTTCCCGGAGATGTTCTCTGAAGTGCTCTGTGAGAAGGCGTCCGGTCTCCCCAATGTAGAGGAGACCACATCAGGAGCAACGGATTCAATAAATGATATGTGTGGAAATGCAGGTGAAACTTTGATAGATGTGGAAGGCTCCTTTGGGGCCTTGGTCGGAGGTGAGGGGAGAGATGTGGGTGCAGGTTTTGCAATTCCTGCGGTGGCAAGGGAAGGTGCTGGGAGGGGAGGATGGATTGTTAGGGGGTGTGGATCTGGCGAGGTAGTCAAGGAGGGACCAGTTTTTGCGGAAAGCGGATAGGGGTGGGGAGGGAAATATTTCCCTGCTCGTGGGGCCCGTTTGGAGGTGGTGTAAATGTTGGCGGATGATGTGGTTTATGCAGAGGTTGGTGGGATGGTAGGTGAGGACCGGGGGGGCTTTGTCCTTTTACAGTTGGAGGAGTGGGATTTGAGGCCGGAGGTACGGGATGTAGTTGAGATGCATTGGAGGACATCATCAACCACGTGGGAGGGGAAATTGCGTTCTTTAAAGAAGGAGGCTATCTGGTGTGTTCTGTGGTGGAACTGGTCCTCCTGGGAGTAGATGCGGTGGAGACAGAGGAATTGGAAATATGCGATAGCATTTTTGCAGGAGGTAGGGTGGGAAGAGCTGTAATCCAGGTAGCTGTGGAGTCGGTGGGTTTGTAAAAAATGTCAGTGTTGAGTCAGTCATCGTTGATGGAGATGGAGAGGTCCAGGAAGGGGAGGGAGGTGTCAGAGATGGTCCAGGTGAAGTTAAGGTTGGGGCGGAATGCGTTGATGAAGTTGATGAACTGTTCAACCTCTTCGTGGGAGCACGAGGTGGCGCCAATGCAGTCATCAATGTAACGAAGGAAGAGGTGGGAATGGTGCCGGTGTAACTCCGGAAGATGGACTGTTCTACATAGCCGACAAAGAGACAGGCATAGCTGGGGCTCACGCATGTGCCCATGGCTACCCCTTTCGTCTGGAGGAAGTGGGAGGATTCAAAGGGGAAATTGTTAAGGGTGAGGATCAGTTCAGCCAAATGAATGAGAGTGTCAGTGGAAGGGTACTGTTGGGGATGTTGGGAGAGAAAGAAACAGAGGGCTTAGAGGCCCTGGTCATGGCGGATGGAGGTGTAGAGAGGGACTGGATGTCCATGGTGAAGATGAGGCGTTGAGCATTAGGGAAATGGAGTCTTGGAGGAGGTGGAGGGCTTGGGTGGTCTCTCAAACGTATATGCAGAGTTCCTGGACCAGAGGGCAACAGGACAGTATTGAGGTAGGTGGAGATGAATTCGGTGGGGCAGGAGCAGGCTTAGACGATGGGTCGGATGGGGTAGTCAGGCTTGTGGATCTTGGGTAGGAGGTAGAATCGGGTGGTGCGGGGTTCCCGGACTATGAGGTTGGAAGCTGTGGGTGGGAGATCTCCTGAGGTGATGAGGTTCTGTATGGTCTGGGAGATGATGGTTTGGTGATGGGGCGTGGGATCATGGTCGAGGGGGCGGTAAGAGGAGGTGTCTTTGAGTTAGCGTCTGGCTTCAGCGGTGTAGAGGTCAGTGTGCCAAACTACCACTGCACCTCCTTTGTCCGCTGGTTTGATGGTGAGGTTGGGGTTTGAGCAGAGGGAGTGGAGGGCTGCGTATTGTAAAGGTGAGAGGTTGGAGTGGAAGAGGGGGTGGACAGGTTGAAGCGATCAAAGTTGGAAATAAAGAGGTTGAGGGCAGGTAATAGGCCAGCACAGGGTGTCCAGCTGGATGGGGTTTGTTGGAGGCAGGCGAAAGGGTCCTCGGAAGGTTCACTCCACCTCCACCCACCTATTGCACTCTCAGCTACCTTCCTCCCAGCCCCACCTCCCTCCCATTTATCTCTCCACTCCCAAGGCTCCCAATCTCATTCCTGATGAACGGCTTTTGCCTGAAACATCGATTTTCCTGCTCCTCAGATGCTGCCTGACCTGCTGTGCTTTTCCAGCACCAGTCTAATCTTGACTCTAATCTCCAGCATCTGTAGTGCTCACTTCTGCCTAGAAATTGAAACCAGCTAATCAATCTGGTTTCGGAATGTAACATGCCTCTGCTCCCTCCACAAGTGAGTTTATAGAGAATAGCACTTGGAGGAGGATAGGCCTTAAGAGTGCACTCTATGCAGGGGACATCATCAAGAGTGACTTGGCTGCACCATTACTGACCTGGTCCTAAAGGGTCTGCAGCAGCTGGTGAGGGAACTAACATGAGGGAAAAACATACTTACCCGAGTCATTGAGTCATAGAGATGTACAGCACAGAAACAACACATCCAACACATCCATGCCGACCTGTTATCCCAACCTGATCTGGTCCCATTTGCCAGCACTTGGACCATATCTCTTCAAACCCTTCCTATTCACATATCCATCCAGATGCCTTTTAAATGTTGCAATTGTACCAGCCTCCACCACTTCCTCTGGCAGCTCATTCCATACACACACCATCCTCTGTGTGAAAAAGTTGCCCCTTAGGTCCCTTTTATATCTTTCCCCTCTCACCTTAAACCTATGCCCTCTAGTTCTGGACTCCTCCACCCCAGCATCTATTTATCCTATCCATGCCCCTCATGATTTTATAAACCTCTATGAGATCACCCCCAGCCTCCAACACTCCAGAGAAAATAGCCCGAGCCTATTCACCCTCTCCCTATAGCTCAAATCCTCCAACCCTGGAAACATCCTCGGAAACCTTTTCTGAATCTTTTCAAGTTTCACAACATTCTTCTGATAGGAAGGAGACCAGAATTGCAAACAATATTCCAAAAGTGGCCTAAACAACGTCCTGTACAGCCGCAACATGACCTCCCAGCTCCTATACTCAATACTCTGACCAATAAAGGAAAGCATACCAAACGCCTTCTTCACTATCCTATCTACCTGCAACTCTACTTTCAAGGAGCTATGAATCTGCACTGCAAGGTCTCTTTGTTCAGCAACACTCCCTAGGACCTTACCATGAAGTGTTTAAGTCTGGCTAAGATTTGTTTTCTCAAAATGCAGCACCTCGCATTTATCTAAATTAAACTCCACCTGCCACTCCTCAGCCCATTTGCCCATCTGATCAAGATCCTGCTGTAATCTGAAGCAACGTTCATATCGTTGTCTGCATACTGCAGATGCAACTGTCCGTGATTGTAATAGCAAGAGTAACCACTGCCCAGTCCTTACAGAGAGAATCCTATTCACATCAAGGATACCCTCCACTGTGTTGTGCAATGCAATCACTGTGCTGGGTGGACAGGCTTTGAGCAGATCTAACAAGTGCAATCTGGTCATCCATGATAAGCCTGCATGATAATTTATTTTTCTTCTGCATGGACCTCCAAAGTCCATGGGCGCTAGTTACTTGTGGAATCATTAGTCAATGCTGCAATATGTGTTGGCACGCCAACCACCTTACCTGGAACGTCAGACCTGTGCAGCTTAAAGGGAACATCCAACACTACCTGGCCGGATATATTCCCCCACTCAACTATTACCATCAAGCCAAGGGATTAACCCTGAAGAGTGCAGAGGGCATGCCAGGAGTAGCACCAGGCATACCTAAAAAAAAAGGCGAAAAGCTAATGAAATTACAAAACAGGACTACCCATGTGCAAACAGCATCAGCAAGTGAAAGACAGAGTTCAGCAATTAACAGCCAACAGATCGGATGTAAGTCCTGCAGTCCAGCCATATCCAGTTGTGAACAATGTTTGACAATTG